>NC_060182.1:99373612-99443476 GCF_021184085.1 Oncorhynchus gorbuscha | reverse complement strand
AGGTGGAGGTAGAGAGGTATGGGACTGTAGGTGGAGGTAGAGAGGTATGGGACTGTAGGTGGAGGTATGGGACTGTAGGTGGAGGTATAGAGGTATGGGACTGTAGGTGGAGGTATAGAGGTATGGGACTGTAGGTGGAGGTAGAGAGGTATGGGACTATAGGTGGAGGTATAGAGGTATGGGACTGTCGGTGGAGGTATAGAGGTATGGGACTGTCGGTGGAGGTAGAGAGGTATTGGACTGTAGGTGGAGGTAGAGAGGTATTGGACTGTAGGTGGAGGTAGAGAGGTATGGGACTGTAGGTGTGAGTAAGGATGACAAAAGGCAGAGAATTTACCGTTTACTAGGAATTTATTCCATCACACGGTAGTATGGGGAAAAGGGGCTGGACGGAACCAAAGCAAAGAAAGTAAATCTCAAAGCCTCCTCTCCTACCTTACCTGCCTACCCACTACTTACCTAATTTAGCACCACCTGGTGACCTAACCAAAATACAGGGGGTGGTCCGCCCAGGTCTTACCTAGTGTGTCTAGATAGTGAATATACTACGGGTATATGTATGTGCACGGGCCTCTTGCCTAAGCTCTCCCTAGGTGCCTTCCCCTTCCCCCCTGGGAACAAATGAAACAGGATAATCCAAACACAATTAAACCATTTCAAGAATCAACAACACAGTTCTATTGGCACACACATACATAACAAAACCTGTCTCAACCAAGACGTATCGCGCCTGCGGGGGTTCGTGAGAGTCTCATCTTTAAATAGAGGGGTCATATTAGTTTCTAACCATTCAGACTCTGAAGACGTTTTCATGAGAAATCCAATTTTCGGGATGTCTCATGGTCTGAAAAACACAGCTGTAGCTATTTCATCTTCTACCCGAGATTGAGATGCAGCCCTACCATCTTCTACCCCAGATTGAGATGCAGCCCTACCATCTTCTACCCCAGATTGAGATGCAGCCCTACCATCTTCTACCCCAGATTGAGATGCAGCCCTACCATCTTCTACCCCAGATTGAGATGCAGCCCTACCACCTTCTACCCCAGATTGAGATGCAGCCCTACCATCTTCTATTCCAGATTGAGACACAGCCCTACCATCTTCTACCCCAGATTGAGATGCAGCCCTACCATCTTCTACCCCAGATTGAGATGCAGCCCTACCATCTTCTACCCCAGATTGAGATGCAGCCCTACCATCTTCTAATCCAGGTTGAGATGCAGCCCTACCATCTTCTAATCCAGGTTGAGATGCAGCCCTGCCATCTTCTACCCCAGATTGAGATGCAGCCCTACCATCTTCTAATCCAGGTTGAGATGCAGCCCTACCATCTTCTAATCCACATTGAGATGCAGCCCTACCATCTTCCCCTGCAGATTGAGACACAGCCCTACCATTTTCTAATCCAGATTGAGATGCAGCCCTACCATCTTCTACCCCAGATTGAGATGCAGCCCTACCATCTTCTACCCCAGATTGAGACGCAGCCCTACCATCTTCTACCCCAGATTGAGATGCAGCCCTACCATCTTCTAATCCAGATTGAGATGCAGCCCTACCATCTTCTAATCCAGATTGAGATGCAGCCCTACCATTTTCTAATCCAGATTGAGATGCAGCCCTACCATCTTCTAAGCCAGATTGAGACGCAGCCCTGCCATCTTCTAATCCAGATTGAGATGCAGCCCTACCATCTTCCCCTGCAGATTGAGACACTGCCCTACCATTTTCTACCCCAGATTGAGATGCAGCCCTACCATCTTCTAATCCAGATTGAGATGCAGCCCTACCATCTTCTACCCCAGATTGAGATGCAGCCCTACCATCTTCTAATCCAGATTGAGACGCAGCCCTACCATTTTCTACCCCAGATTGAGATGCAGCCATACCATCTTCTAATCCAGATTGAGATGCAGCCCTACCATCTTCTACCCCAGATTGAGATGCAGCCCTACCATCTTCTAATCCAGATTGAGATGCAGCCCTACCATCTTCTACCCCAGATTGAGATGCAGCCCTACCATCTTCTAATCCAGATTGAGACGCAGCCCTACCATCTTCTACCCCAGATTGAGACGCAGCCCTACCATCTTCTACCCCAGATTGAGATGCAGCCCTACCATCTTCCCCCCAGATTGATATGCAACCCTACCATCTTCTACCCCAGATTGAGACACAGCCCTACCATCTTCTAATCCAGATTGAGATGCAGCCCTACCATCTTCTGCCCCAGATTGAGATGCAGCCCTACCATCTTCTAATCCAGATTGAGATGCAGCCCTACCATCTTCTACCCCAGATTGAGATGCAGCCCTACCATCTTCTACCCCAGATTGAGATGCAGCCCTACCATCTTCCCCCCCAGATTGAGATGCAACCCTACCATCTTCTACCCCAGATTGAGACTCAGCCCTACCATCTTCTAATCCAGATTGAGATGCAGCCCTACCATCTTCTACCCCAGATTGAGATGCAGACCTACCATCTTCTAATCCAGATTGAGACGCAGCCCTACCATCTTCTACCCCAGATTGAGATGCAGCCCTACCATCTTCTACCCCAGATTGAGATGCAGCCCTACCAACTTCTACCTCAGATTGAGATGCAGCCCTACCATCTTCTACCCCAGATTGAGATGCAGTCCTACCATCTTCCCCCTTCAGATTGATACACAGCCCTACCATCTTCTACCCCAGATTGAGATGCAGCCCTACCATCTTCTACCCCAGATTGAGATGCAGCCCTACCATCTTCCCCCTTCAGATTGAGACGCAGCCCTACCATCTTCTCCCAGATTGAGATGCAGCCCTACCATCTTCTACCCCAGATTGAGATGCAGCCCTACCATCTTCTCCCAGATTGAGACGCAGCCCTACCACCTTCCCCTTCAGATTGAGATGCAGCCCTACCATCTTCTACCCCAGATTGAGATGCAGCCCTACCATCTTCTACCCCAGATTGAGATGCAGCCCTACCATCTTCTACCCCAGATTGAGATGCAGCCCTACCATCTTCTACCCCAGATTGAGATGCAGCCCTACCATCTTCTACCCCAGATTGAGATGCAGCCCTACCATCTTCTACCCCAGATTGAGATGCAGCCCTACCATCTTCTACCCCAGATTGAGATGCAGCCCTACCATCTTCTACCCCAGATTGAGATGCAGCCCTACCATCTTCTACCCCAGATTGAGATGCAGCCCTACCATCTTCTACCCCAGATTGAGATGCAGCCCTACCATCTTCTACCCCAGATTGAGATGCAGCCCTACCATCTTCTACCCCAGATTGAGATGCAGCCCTACCATCTTCTACCCCAGATTGAGATGCAGCCCTACCATCTTCTACCCCAGATTGAGATGCAGCCCTACCATCTTCTACCCCAGATTGAGATGCAGCCCTACCATCTTCTACCCCAGATTGAGATGCAGCCCTACCATCTTCTACCCCAGATTGAGATGCAGCCCTACCATCTTCTACCCCAGATTGAGATGCAGCCCTACCATCTTCTACCCCAGATTGAGATGCAGCCCTACCATCTTCTACCCCAGATTGAGATGCAGCCCTACCATCTTCTACCCCAGATTGAGATGCAGCCCTACCATCTTCTACCCCAGATTGAGATGCAGCCCTACCATCTTCTACCCCAGATTGAGATGCAGCCCTACCATCTTCTACCCCAGATTGAGATGCAGCCCTACCATCTTCTACCCCAGATTGAGATGCAGCCCTACCATCTTCTACCCCAGATTGAGATGCAGCCCTACCATCTTCTACCCCAGATTGAGATGCAGCCCTACCATCTTCTACCCAGATTGAGATGCAGCCCTACCATCTTCTACCCCAGATTGAGATGCAGCCCTACCATCTTCTACCCCAGATTGAGATGCAGCCCTACCATCTTCTACCCAGATTGAGATGCAGCCCTACCATCTTCTACCCAGATTGAGATGCAGCCCTACCATCTTCCCCCTTCAGATTGAGATGCAGCCCTACCATCTTCTATCCCAGATTGAGATGCAGCCCTACCATCTTCCTCCCCAGATTGAGATGCAGCCCTACCATCTTCCCCCTTCAGATTGAGACGCAGCCCTACCATCTTCTCCCAGATTGAGATGCAGCCCTACCATCTTCTAACCCAGATTGAGATGCAGCCCTACCACCTTCCCCCTTCAGATTGAGACGCAGCCCTACCACCTTCCCCCTTCAGATTGAGACGCAGCCCTACCATCTTCTCCCAGATTGAGATGCAGCCCTACCATCTTCTACCCCAGATTGAGATGCAGCCCTACCATCTTCTACCCCAGATTGAGATGCAGCCCTACCATCTTCTACCCCAGATTGAGATGCAGCCCTACCATCTTCTACCCCAGATTGAGATGCAGCCCTACCATCTTCTACCCCAGATTGAGATGCAGCCCTACCATCTTCTACCCCAGATTGAGATGCAGCCCTACCATCTTCTACCCAGATTGAGATGCAGCCCTACCATCTTCTACCCAGATTGAGATGCAGCCCTACCATCTTCTACCCCAGATTGAGATGCAGCCCTACCATCTTCTACCCAGATTGAGATGCAGCCCTACCATCTTCTACCCAGATTGAGATGCAGCCCTACCATCTTCTACCCAGATTGAGATGCAGCCCTACCATCTTCCCCCTTCGAATTGAGATGCAGCCCTGCCATCTTCTACCCCAGATTGAGATGCAGCCCTACCATCTTCTACCCCAGATTGAGATGCAGCCCTACCATCTTCTACCACAGATTGAGATGCAGCCCTACCATCTTCTACCACAGATTGAGATGCAGCCCTACCATCTTCTAATCCAGATTGAGATGCAGCCCTACCATCTTCTACCCCAGATTGAGACGCAGCCCTGCCTTTGGTCCCTTCATCCCTCTAGAACAGGCAGAATAATACACACACGCACGCGAGCACGCCTGATCCACACACACAGTGGTCTGGGGCAGCAGAGTATCGCCTGATCAACACACACAGTGGTCTGGGGCAGCAGAGTATCGCCTGATCCACACACACAGTGGTCTGGGGCAGCAGAGTATCGCCTGATCCACACACACAGTGGTCTGGGGCAGCAGAGTATCGCCTGATCCACACACACAGTGGTCTGGGGCAGCAGAGTATCGCCTGATCCACACACACAGTGGTCTGGGGCAGCAGAGTATCGCCTGATCCACACACACAGTGGTCTGGGGCAGCAGAGTATCGCCTGATCCACACACACAGTGGTCTGGGGCAGCAGAGTATCGCCTGATCCACACACACAGTGGTCTGGGGCAGCAGAGTATCGCCTGATCCACACACACAGTGGTCTGGGGCAGCAGAGTATCGCCTGATCCACACACACAGTGGTCTGGGGCAGCAGAGTATCGCCTGATCCACACACACAGTGGTCTGGGGCAGCAGAGTATCGCCTGATCCACACACACAGTGGTCTGGGGCAGCAGAGTATCGCCTGATCCACACACACAGTGGTCTGGGGCAGCAGAGTATCGCCTGACACACAGAGTGGTCTGGGGCAGCAGAGTATCGCCTGATCCACACACACAGTGGTCTGGGGCAGCAGAGTATCGCCTGATCCACACAGTGGTCTGGGGCAGCAGAGTATCACCTGATCCACACAGTGGTCTGGGGCAGCAGAGTATCACCTGATCCACACAGTGGTCTGGGGCAGCAGAGTATCACCTGATCCACAGTGGTCTGGGGCAGCAGAGTATCACCTGATCACACAGTGGTCTGGGGGGGTATCACCTGATCCACACAGTGGTCTGGGGCAGCCTGATCCACACAGTGGTCTGGGGCAGCAGAGTATCACCTGATCCACACAGTGGTCTGGGGCAGCAGAGTATCACCTGATCCACACAGTGGTCTGGGGCAGCAGAGTATCACCTGATCCACAGTGGTCTGGGGCAGCAGAGTATCACCTGATCCACACAGTGGTCTGGGGCAGCAGAGTATCACCTGATCCACACAGTGGTCTGGGGCAGCAGAGTATCACCTGATCCACACAGTGGTCTGGGGCAGCAGAGTATCACCTGATCCACACAGTGGTCTGGGGCAGCAGAGTATCACCTGATCCACAGTGGTCTGGGGCAGCAGAGTATCACCTGATCCACACAGTGGTCTGGGGCAGCAGAGTATCACCTGATCCACAGTGGTCTGGGGCAGCAGAGTATCACCTGATCACACAGTGGTCTGGGGCAGCAGAGTATCACCTGATCCACAGTGGTCTGGGGCAGCAGAGTATCACCTGATCCACACAGTGGTCTGGGGCAGCAGAGTATCACCTGATCCACACAGTGGTCTGGGGCAGCAGAGTATCACCTGATCCACAGTGGTCTGGGGCAGCAGAGTATCACCTGATCCACAGTGGTCTGGGGCAGCAGAGTATCACCTGATCCACACAGTGGTCTGGGGCAGCAGAGTATCACCTGATCCACACAGTGGTCTGGGGCAGCAGAGTATCACCTGATCCACAGTGGTCTGGGGCAGCAGAGTATCACCTGATCCACACAGTGGTCTGGGGCAGCAGAGTATCACCTGATCCACACAGTGGTCTGGGGCAGCAGAGTATCACCTGATCCACACAGTGGTCTGGGGCAGCAGAGTATCACCTGATCCACACAGTGGTCTGGGGCAGCAGAGTATCACCTGATCCACACAGTGGTCTGGGGCAGCAGAGTATCACCTGATCCACACAGTGGTCTGGGGCAGCAGAGTATCACCTGATCCACACAGTGGTCTGGGGCAGCAGAGTATCACCTGATCCACAGTGGTCTGGGGCAGCAGTATATCACCTGATCCACAGTGGTCTGGGGCAGCAGTATATCACCTGACACACAGTGGTCTGGGGCAGCAGAGTATCACCTGATCCACACAGTGGTCTGGGGCAGCAGAGTATCACCTGATCCACACAGTGGTCTGGGGCAGCAGAGTATCACCTGATCCACAGTGGTCTGGGGCAGCAGAGTATCACCTGATCCACACAGTGGTCTGGGGCAGCAGAGTATCACCTGATCCACAGTGGTCTGGGGCAGCAGAGTATCACCTGATCCACACAGTGGTCTGGGGCAGCAGAGTATCACCTGATCCACACAGTGGTCTGGGGCAGCAGAGTATCACCTGATCCACAGTGGTCTGGGGCAGCAGAGTATCACCTGATCCACACAGTGGTCTGGGGCAGCAGAGTATCACCTGATCCACACAGTGGTCTGGGGCAGCAGAGTATCACCTGATCCACACAGTGGTCTGGGGCAGCAGAGTATCACCTGATCCACACAGTGGTCTGGGGCAGCAGAGTATCACCTGATCCACAGTGGTCTGGGGCAGCAGAGTATCACCTGATCCACACAGTGGTCTGGGGCAGCAGAGTATCACCTGATCCACACAGTGGTCTGGGGCAGCAGAGTATCACCTGATCCACACAGTGGTCTGGGGCAGCAGAGTATCACCTGATCCACACAGTGGTCTGGGGCAGCAGAGTATCACCTGATCCACACAGTGGTCTGGGGCAGCAGAGTATCACCTGATCCACACAGTGGTCTGGGGCAGCAGAGTATCACCTGATCCACACAGTGGTCTGGGGCAGCAGAGTATCACCTGATCCACAGTGGT
This sequence comes from Oncorhynchus gorbuscha, assembly GCF_021184085.1. Taxonomy (NCBI): domain Eukaryota; kingdom Metazoa; phylum Chordata; class Actinopteri; order Salmoniformes; family Salmonidae; genus Oncorhynchus; species Oncorhynchus gorbuscha. Next base: position 99,435,839 of record NC_060182.1, on the reverse strand, counting down.
CTGGGGCAGCAGAGTATCACCTGATCCACACAGTGGTCTGGGGCAGCAGAGTATCACCTGATCCACACAGTGGTCTGGGGCAGCAGAGTATCACCTGATCCACACAGTGGTCTGGGGCAGCAGAGTATCACCTGATCCACAGTGGTCTGGGGCAGCAGAGTATCACCTGATCCACACAGTGGTCTGGGGCAGCAGAGTATCACCTGATCCACAGTGGTCTGGGGCAGCAGAGTATCACCTGATCCACACAGTGGTCTGGGGCAGCAGAGTATCACCTGATCCACACAGTGGTCTGGGGCAGCAGAGTATCACCTGATCCACAGTGGTCTGGGGCAGCAGAGTATCACCTGATCCACACAGTGGTCTGGGGCAGCAGAGTATCACCTGATCCACACAGTGGTCTGGGGCAGCAGAGTATCACCTGATCCACACAGTGGTCTGGGGCAGCAGAGTATCACCTGATCCACACAGTGGTCTGGGGCAGCAGAGTATCACCTGATCACACAGTGGTCTGGGGCAGCAGAGTATCACCTGATCCACACAGTGGTCTGGGGCAGCAGAGTATCACCTGATCCACACAGTGGTCTGGGGCAGCAGAGTATCACCTGATCCACACAGTGGTCTGGGGCAGCAGAGTATCACCTGATCCACACAGTGGTCTGGGGCAGCAGAGTATCGATCGGCGTGACATATGACTTGTGTCTTCCTGACATCTGAAGAGGTACTAGATTAAACACTGGAGCCTGTTCTGTCAGAGGAGAGAGACTATTCTGTCAGAGGAGAGAGAGAGTAGAGCGAGAGAGACTTGTGTTTCTGTCAGAGGAGAGAGAGAAAGAGGGAGAGGAGAGAGACTATTCTGTCAGAGGAGAGAGAGAGTGGAGCGAGAGAGACTTGTGTTTCTGTCAGAGGAGAGAGAGAAAGAGGGAGAGGAGAGAGACTATTCTGTCAGAGGAGAGAGAGAGTGGAGCGAGAGAGACTTGTGTTTCTGTCAGAGGAGAGAGAGAAAGAGGGAGAGGAGAGAGACTATTCTGTCAGAGGAGAGAGAGAGTGGAGCGAGAGAGACTTGTGTTTCTGTCAGAGGAGAGAGAATTGACCTATCCAGCTAACATATCACATTTAAATTCTGTTAGAAAACCTAAGACAAATAAGAACAATGAAAAATGGTTTGATGAAGAATGTAAAAACCTCAGAAGGAAATCTATCCAACCAAAAAAACACAGAGACCCATTAACCCTGAGCCTACTCCTTCACTATGGTGAATCACTAAAACAGAAATACACTACGGATAAAAGAAGGAACAGCACGACAGAAAACAGTTGATCCATAGAATCAATTAATTTCTGGGAAAATTGGAAAACACAAAACAAACAACAACACGAAGAGTTCTCTTCTCCAACCTTTTGGACATGTAACAAAGAACCAAGAGAAAAAACAAGTACATGATCATTTACAAGAATCAACTATTAAAGACCACCAGAACACAGCGGACTATCCAAGTACCTCAGATGAACTACAGGACAACATACAAACCCTCCAACCCAAAAAAGGCCTGTGGTGTTGATGGTATCCTAGATAAAATGATAAAATATACACACCACAAATTCAAAATAGGCTCTTCTTAAACTCTTTAACATTATCCTTAGTTCTGGCATCTTCCCCAATATTTGGAACCAAGGACTGATCATCCCAATCCACAAAAGTGGAGACAAATTTCACCCCAATAACTACCGTGGGATACAGTGCCTTGCGAAAGTATTCGGCCCCCTTGAACTTTGCGACCTTTTGCCACATTTCAGGCTTCAAACATAAAGATATAAAACTGTATTTTTTTGTGAAGAATCAACAACAAGTGGGACACAATCATGAAGTGGAACGACATTTGTTGGATATTTCAAACTTTTTTAACAAATCAAAAACTGAAAAATTGGGCGTGCAAAATTATTCAGCCCCTTTACTTTCAGTGCAGCAAACTCTCTCCAGAAGTTCAGTGAGGATCTCTGAATGATCCAAGGTTGACCTAAATGACTAATGATGATAAATACAATCCACCTGTGTGTAATCAAGTCTCCGTATAAATGCACCTGCACTGTGATAGTCTCAGAGGTCCGTTAAAAGCGCAGAGAGCATCATGAAGAACAAGGAACACACCAGGCAGGTCCGAGATACTGTTGTGAAGAAGTTTAAAGCCGGATTTGGATACAAAAAGATTTCCCAAGCTTTAAACATCCCAAGGAGCACTGTGCAAGCGATAATATTGAAATGGAAGGAGTATCAGACCACTGCAAATCTACCAAGACCTGGCCGTCCCTCTAAACTTTCAGCTCATACAAGGAGAAAACTGATCAGAGATGTAGCCAAGAGGCCCATGATCACTCTGGATGAACTGCAGAGATCTACAGCTGAGGTGGGAGACTCTGTCCGTAGGACAACAATCAGTCGTATATTGCACAAATCTGGCCTTTATGGAAGAGTGGCAAGAAGAAAGCCATTTCTTAAAGATATCCATAAAAAGTGTCGTTTAAAGTTTGCCACAAGCCACCTGGGAGACACACCAAACATGTGGGAGAAGGTGCTCCTGTCAGATGAAACCAAAATTGAACTTTTTGGCAACACAGCTCATCACCCTGAACACACCATCCCCACTGTCAAACATGGTGGTGGCAGCATCATGGTTTGGGCCTGCTTTTCTTCAGCAGGGACAAATAAATACAGTTTTATATCTTTATGTATGAAGCCTGAAATGTGGCAAAAGTTTGCAAAGTTCAAGGGGGGCGAATACTTTAGCAAGGCACTGTATGTGTCAACAGTAACCTTGGGAGAATCCTCTGAATTATCATTAACAGCAGACTCATAAATCAAATCAAATCAAAAATCAAATCAAATCCTCAGTTAAAACAATGTACTGAGCAAAAGTCAAATGGGCTTTTATACCAAATTACTTTACGACAGAACACCAATACACCCTGCACACCCTAAATGACAAACACACCAACCAAAACAAAGGCAAAGTCTTCTCGTGCTTTGTTGATTTCAAAAAAGCTTTAGACTCAATTTGGCATGAGGGTCTGCTATACACATTGATGGAAAGTGGTGTTGGGGGGAAAACATACAACATTATATACCTGTACTTTGGCCTAAACATCAGCGCCACAGGTAACTTCCACAAAGCTGTGAAAAATCTGGTAGAAGGCCCTTCTTGCCTTGTCTCTGCCATCAAAAGGAACATTGAATTCGACATACCAATTAGGATCTGGCTAAAAGAATACTTGAATCAGATATCCATTGCCCTTTATGATTGTGAGGTCTGGGGTCTGGGGTCTGGGGTCTGGGGTCCGCACACCAACCAAGACTGGGACAATAACTCAAATGAGACTGCAGAATTCTGCTAAAATATACTTATTGTACAACATTACATTTACATTTAAGTCATTTAGCAGACGCTCTTATCCAGAGCGACTTACAACGCAAAACCCCAAACAATGCAGAGCAGAATTTTACCCGAAAATCCAGGAAAGAGCCGTTAAATTCTACAACCACCTAAAAGTAAGTGATGTCCACACATTCCGTAACAAAGCCATCACCCACAGAGAGATGAACCTGGAGAAGAGTCCCCTTAGCAAGCTGGTCCTGGGGCTCTGTTCAAAAACAGACCCCACAGAGATATGAACCTGGAGAAGAGTCCCCTAAGCAAGCTGGTCCTGGGGCTCTGTTCACAAACACACCCTACAGAGAGATGAACCTGGAGAAGAGTCCCCTAAGCAAGCTGGTCCTGGGGCTCTGTTCACAAACACACCCTACAGAGAGATGAACCTGGAGAAGAGTCCCCTAAGCAAGCTGGTCCTGGGGCTCTGTTCACAAACACACCCTACAGAGAGATGAACCTGGAGAAGAGTCCCCTAAGCAAGCTGGTCCTGGGGCTCTGTTCACAAACACACCCTACAGAGAGATGAACCTGGAGAAGAGTCCCCTAAGCAAGCTGGTCCTGGGGCTCTGTTCACAAACACAAACAGACCCTACAGAGAGATGAACCTGGAGAAGAGCCCCCTAAGCAAGTTGGTCCTGGGGCTCTGTTCACAAACACAAACAGACCCTACAGAGAGATGAACCTGGAGAAGAGCCCCCTAAGAAAGTTGGTCCTGGGGCTCTGTTCACAAACAGACCCCACAGAGCCCAAGGACAGCAACACAATTAGACCCAACCAAATTATAAGAACTCTAAAAACTATTTTATACACTGGAAAGAATCAACAAAAAAACAGAGCACACTAGAATGTTATTTGGCCCTAAACAGAGAGTACACAGTGGCAGAATACCTGACCACTGTGACTGACCCAAACTTAAAGAAAGCTTTGACTATGTACAGATTCAGTGAGCAGAGCCTTGCTATTGAGAAAGGCCGCCATAGGCAGACATGGCTCTCAAGAGAAGACAGGCTATGTGCTCACTGCCCACAAAATGAGGTGGAAACTGCACTTCCTAACCTCCTGTCCAATGTATGACCATATTAGAGACACATATTTCCCTCAAATTACACAGATCCACAAAGAATTTGAAAATAAACCCAATTTTGATAAAATCCCATATCTATTGGGCAAAATATTGTAGTGTGCATCACAGCAGCAAGATTTGTGGCCCGTTGCCACAAGAAAAGGGCAACCAATGAATACAACATTGTAAATACAACCTACAGTGGCAAGAAAAAGTATGTGAACCCTTTGGAATTACCTGGATTTCTGCATAAATTGGTCGCCAAATTTGATCTGATCACGATAGACAAACACAGTGTGCTTAAACTAATAACACGCAAAATATTGTATTTTTCTTATCTATATTGAATACATAATTTTAATATTCACAGTGTAGGTTGGAAAAAGTATGTGATCCCCCAAGGCTAATGACTTTTCCAAAAGCTAATTGGAGTCAGGAGTCAGCTAACCTGCAGTCCAATCAATGAGATAAGATTGTAGATGGTTAGAGCTGCCCTGAAATATAAAAAAACACTCACAAAATTTGAGTTTGCTTGCCTGATGTGAACCATGCCTCGAACAAGAGATCTCAGAAGACCAACGATTAAGAATTGTTGACTTGCATAAAGCTTAAAAGGGTTACAAAAGTATCTCTATAAGCCTTGATGTAAGACAAACTGTCTATGAATGGAGAAAGTTCATTTATAGCTACTCTCTCTAGGAGTGGCCGTCCTGCAAAGATGACTGCAAGAGCACAGCACAGAATGCTCAATGAGGTTAAGAAGAATCTTAGAGTGTCAGCTAAAGACTTACAGAAATCTCTGGAACATGCTAACATCTCTGTCGACGAGTCTACGATACGTTAAACACTAAACAAGAATGGTGTTCATGGGAGGACACCACGGAAGAAGCCACTGCTGTCCTAAAAACCCCATTGTTGCACGTCTGAAGTTCGCAAAAGAGTTCCTGGATGTTCCACAGCACTACTGGCAAAATATACTGTGGACAGAAGAAACTAAAGATCAGTTGTTTGGAAGGTACACACAAGAATATGTGTAGAGAACAAAATGCACAGCACAGAACACCAAAACCAACTGTAAAGTATGGTGGAGGGAGCATCATGGTTTGGGCCTGCTCTGCTCTCAGGGCCTGGACAGTGTCGTGTCTTTGGCCATGCCTGCTCTGCTGCCTCAGGGCCTGGACAGTGTCGTGTCTTTGGCCATGCCTGCTCTGCTGCCTCAGGGCCTGGACAGTGTCGGGTCTTTGGCCATGCCTGCTCTGCTGCCTCAGGGCCTGGACAGTGTCGTGTCTTTGGCTATGCCGGATTAAGTGATATGACATGCTATTCCCATAATATAATTTATCCGTAATTAATATTACCTGATTTTTTTGACATTGTATATATTTTTTAACCTTTATTTAACTAATCTGCGTAAAGAAAATAATACATATTTTTTACCTTTATTTTACTAGGCAAGTCAGTTAAGAACAAATTCTTATTTTCAATGACAGCCTAGGAACAGTGGGTTAACTGCTTTGTTCAGGGGCAGAACGACAGATTTGTACCTTGTCAGCTCGGGGGTTTGAACTTACAACCTTCCGGTTACTAGTCCAACGCTCTAACCACTAGGCTACCCTGCCGCCCCACAGGGTAGCCTAGTGAGACAATCCTGTAAATATAATATTTATAGAGCTGTTATCTTCCTAATAAACTCTTAAATACCTAGTAATATTTTACATCCGTAGCAGTCAACATTAATCTTCATCTTAATTCAGTCTCATCTGAAAGTTATAAATTCTTGGTTATCTTCACGAACCCTGGCTAACAATTTGAATCAGCAATACAAAATTGGGTTTAATCATGTATTTACTAAATACCTAACTAATCACACAGAATTACACATACACATAATTAATCAATACACATAATTAAATCATAACTTGATTACAAATGACGTCATAAAGGAAAACGTCCCTAGCGGGCGGAACAGATATGTCAGCTGGTTACACAAAGGAAAAGGGGCTGGGTTTGAGTGAAAGAGTGGGAAGACTGAGGGATAAAGTAAGAAGCTGTGCTATCGTAAATCCAGTATCTTATGGATTCTAAATACCTGCCCATTTGCAAAAGGAAAATGCAATATATATTTACTTTGAGCTGTGCTTCGGTAGGTTGGTGGTAGATGGAAGGCCGTGTTGCCAAACCAAGTCCTTTGTCCTTTGAAGAATATCTCTGGTTGTCAATTGGATACGTTGTAACATCGTTGGGTGATAGACGGGATACTCTGTCTGTTCCTTCCTAACCCTCGTTGCATCTACTGTTGCTAACTCAACGGCTAGGAGGTATCACTTCTGTAGTGAATAGGAGTTCAAAGTTCATACCATTCGCAACCAAAGCTCACGCTGATGTTGGCTTCATTCTGTAGTTATTATCTGAACCATTCTGACATAGGACCGTCGTCCTCACATCCTCGGAACAGGAGGTTATATTGCCGTCAAGGCTTTATATAGGAAGGGAGAGGAGGGCGTGTTTGAAAAGTTTTATAGCCCATGTCCCTTCACAGGGGCGGGCCACTGATTGAGCAGAGCCCTATCTTATGAAAACCCAAATCTCACATTTTAGAAGCTAAAATCACATTTCATCCCATCACGAATAATTTCATATTCAAACATTTAAATTTAACAACAATTCCATGTGAATCTGATAACTCTGATGTGTAGACTTTCCACTGTTGAGTTTATGTCATCCTATCATTGATGAGAATGTCTCAGATGACAACCGAACTGACATCATATTCATTAAGTCGCTCTGGATAAGAGCGTCTGCTAAATGACTTAAATGTAAATGTAAATGTAAGTACCACCACATATGTTCAATTGGTCGGATTACCAGAATATAGTTAATTTCCCTCCACCTTCTGATGTTCCCAGAATCTCTATGTTAACCAAGAGTTTTCAAATGTAACATCAGTAGGGTAGAGAGAGGAAAAAGGTGGGAAGAGGTATTTATGACTGTCATAAACCTATCCCCCAGGCCAGCGTCATGACAACAGCTTGCTATCATTGATGGAAAAATCAATTCCCAAGTTCATCAAGACATTTTGCAGGAAAATGTTAGGCTATCTGTCCGCGAATTGAAGCTCAACAGAAGTTGGGCGATGCAACAGGACAACGACCCAAAACACAGAAGTAAATTAACAACAATGTTGTTTCCACAGATAAAAAATATGCCTTCTGGAGTGGCCCAGTCAGAGTCCTGACCTTCTGGAGTGGCCCAGTCAGAGTCCTGACCTTCTGGAGTGGCCCAGTCAGAGTCCTGACCTTCTGGAGTGGCCCAGTCAGAGTCCTGACCTTCTGGAGTGGCCCAGTCAGAGTCCTGTCCTGACCTCCTGACCTCCTGGAGTGGCCCAGTCAGAGTCCTGACCTCCTGGAGTGGCCCAGTCAGAGTCCTGACCTTCTGGAGTGGCCCAGTCAGAGTCCTGACCTCCTGGAGTGGCCCAGTCAGAGTCCTGACCTTCTGGAGTGGCCCAGTCAGAGTCCTGACCTTCTGGAGTGGCCCAGTCAGAGTCCTGACCTTCTGGAGTGGCCCAGTCAGAGTCCTGACCTTCTGGAGTGGCCCAGTCAGAGTCCTGACCTTCTGGAGTGGCCCAGTCAGAGTCCTGACCTTCTGGAGTGGCCCAGTCAGAGTCCTGACCTTCTGGAGTGGCCCAGTCAGAGTCCTGACCTTCTGTAGTGGCCCAGTCAGAGTCCTGACCTTGGCTGGAGTGGCCTGGAGTCAGAGTCCTGACCTTCTGGAGTGGCCCAGAGTCCTGACCTCCTGGAGTGGCCCAGTCAGAGTCCTGACCTCCTGGAGTCCTGACCTGACCTCTGGTCAGAGTCCTGTGGCCCAGTCAGAGTCCTGACAGTCAGAGTCCTGACCTCCTGGAGTGGCCCAGTCAGAGTCCTGACCTCCTGGAGTGGCCCAGTCAGAGTCCTGACCTCCTGGAGTGGCCTAGTCAGAGTCCTGACCTCCTGGAGTGGCCCAGTCAGAGTCCTGACCTCCTGGAGTGGCCCAGTCAGAGTCCTGACCTCCTGGAGTGGCCCAGTCAGAGTCCTGACCTCCTGGAGTGGCCAGAGTCACCTCCTGGAGTGGCCCTGAGTCCTGACCTCCTGGAGTGGCCCAGTCAGAGTCCTGACCTCCTGGAGTGGCCCAGTCAGAGTCCTGACCTCCTGGAGTGGCCCAGTCAGAGTCCTGACCTCCTGGAGTGGCCCAGTCAGAGTCCTGACCTTCTGGAGTGGCCCAGTCAGAGTCCTGACCTCCTGGAGTGGCCCAGTCAGAGTCCTGACCTCCTGGAGTGGCCCAGTCAGAGTCCTGACCTTCTGGAGTGGCCCAGTCAGAGTCCTGACCTCCTGGAGTGGCCCAGTCAGAGTCCTGACCTCCTGGAGTGGCCCAGTCAGAGTCCTGACCTTCTGGAGTGGCCCAGTCAGAGTCCTGACCTTCTGGAGTGGCCCAGTCAGAGTCCTGACCTCCTGGAGTGGCCCAGTCAGAGTCCTGACCTCCTGGAGTGGCCCAGTCAGAGTCCTGACCTCCTGGAGTGGCCCAGTCAGAGTCCTGACCTCCTGGAGTGGCCCAGTCAGAGTCCTGACCTTGAGATGCTATGACATGACCTCAAGAGACCAGACATCCTAAGAATGAACTGAAACAGTTTTGTAAAGAGGAATGGTCCAAAATTCCTCCTGACCGTTGTGCCGGTCTGATCCGCAACTACAGAGAAAACGTTTGGTTGAGGTCATTGCTGCCAAAGGAGGGTCAACCAGTTATTAAATCCAAGGGTTCACACACTTTTCCCACAATGCACTGTGCATGTCTACAAGGTGTGTTCAATAAAAAACTCCAGGACACACAATTCTTCTGTTTATTCATCTTCCCTTTCATACTTCAACTACTTGCACAACAAAGTCAATAATGTAACATTTGAAATGTCTATATTCTCTAAAAACATTTGTGAGTGTAATGTTTACCAATCTTTCAATTGTTTATTTGCCTTTTTTATTGTCTATTCTATTCTATTTGCTTTGGCAATCTAAACATATGTTTCCAATAAAGTATTTTGAATTGAATTGAGAGAGTTCTGTTCTGTCAGAGAGAGAGAGAGACAGAGAGAGAGACAGAGAGAGAGGAGACAGACTGTTCTGTCAGAGGAGAGAGAGAGACAGAGAGAGAGACTGTTCTGTCAGAGGAGAGAGAGAGAGAGAGAGAGAGAGAGAGAGAGACAGAGACAGAGAGAGAGAGGAGAGAGAGAGAGACAGGGAGAGAGAGGAGAGAGAGACAGGGAGAGGAGAGAGACTGTTCTGTCAGAGGAGAGAGAGAGAGAGAGAGAGACAGAGAGAGAGGAGAGAGACTGTTCTGTCAGAGGAGAGAGAGAGACAGGGAGAGAGAGAGAGAGAGAGACAGAGAGAGAGAGACAGAGAGAGAGGAGACAGACTGTTCTGTCAGAGGAGAGAGAGAGAGAGACAGACAGAGAAAGCAGAGAGTTCTGTTCTGTCAGAGAGAGAGAGAGAGAGAGAGAGAGGGGAGAGAGAGGAGACATACTGTTCTGTCAGAGGAGAGAGAGAGACAGAGAGAGAGACTGTTCTGTCAGAGGAGAGAGAGAGACAGACAGACAGACAGAGAAAGCAGAGAGACTGTTCTGTCAGAGGAGAGAGACAGAGAGAGAGAGAGACAGAGAGAGAGAGGAGAGAGAGACAGGGAGAGGAGAGAGACTGTTCTGTCAGAGGAGGGAGAGAGGAGAGAGAGAGACAGGGAGAGGAGAGAGACTGTTCTGTCAGAGGAGAGAGAGAGAGACAGAGAGAGAGGAGAGAGAGAGAGACAGGGAGAGAGAGAGAGAGAGACAGAGAGAGAGAGAGAGAGAGAGAGAGAGAGAGAGAGGGAGAGAGGAGAGAGAGAGAGACTGTTCTGTCAGAGGAGAGAGAGAGAGACAGAGAGAGAGGAGAGAGAGAGAGAGACAGGGAGAGAGAGAGAGCCAGAGAGAGAGGAGAGAGAGAGAGAGACAGGGAGAGAGAGAGAGAGAGAGAGAGAGAGAGAGAGAGAGAGAGAGAGAGAGAGAGAGAGAGAGAGAGAGACAGGGAGACAGACACAAGAAAAGGGCAACCAGTGAAGAACAAACACCATTGTAAATACAATCCATATTTATGCTTACTAATTTTCCCTTGTGTACTCTGACCATTTGTACATTGTTACAACACTGTATATATATATATATATATATATATATATATATATATATATATATATATATATATATATATATATATATAATATGACATTTGTAATGTCTTTATTGTTTTGTAACTTCTGTGACTGTAATGTTTACTGTTCATTTTTATTGTTTATTTCACTTTTGTATATTATCTACTTCACTTGCTTTGGCAATGTTAACTCATGTTTCCCATGCCAATAAAGCCCCTTGGATTGAATTGAATTGAGAGAGACAGAGAGAGGGGAACAGAGAGACAGAGAGAGGGAGACAGAGAGAGGGAGACAGAGAGAGAGAGACAGAGAGAGGGAGAGAGACAGAGAGAGAGGGAGAAAGCGAGAGAGAGAGAGACAGAGAGAGACAGAGAGACAGAGGGAGAGAGACAGAGAGACAGAGAGAGAGACAGAGAGAGAGACAGAGAGAGGGAGAGAGAGGGAGAGAGAGGGGAACAGAGAGACAGAGAGAGACAGAGAGAGGGAGACAGAGAGAGAGAGGGAGAGAGACAGAGAGAGACACACATAATAACATTATTATCATTATTATATTACCTACAAACAAATAAACACACACAGATAGAAACAAACACACACACACACACTCAGACACACACCCACAGATACCCACAACCACCAATCACCTCCCCCCCACCCCTACCTGCAGACGTAGTCAGCCCTGCAGAGTCGCAGTGCAGCCAGACAGGTGGGTTTGTCTTTGTCTTCATAGGAGCAGGCTGGTACGATGGTCTGTCTCCGTCTCTCAGTGCACGCCGTGTCTGGACAGTACAGGGTTATGTTTCAACTCTCTCTCTCTTTTCTGAGCACCCGTTTCATCACATACATACACTACATAACCAAAAGTATGTGGACTGCTCGTTGAACATCTCATTCCAAAACCATGGGCATTAAAATGGAGTCCACTCTTCTGGGAAGGCTTTCCACTAGATGTTGGTACATTGCTGCTATAACAGCCTCCACTCTTCTGAGAAGGCTTTCAACTAGATGTTGAAACATTGCTGCTATAACAGCCTCCACTCTTCTGAGAAGGCTTTCAACTAGATGTTGAAACATTGCTGCTATAACAGTCTCCACTCTTCTGGGAAGGCTTTCCACTAGATGTTGGACCATTGCTGCTATAACAGCCTCCACTCTTCTGGGATGGCTTTCCACTAGATGTAGGAACATTGCTGCTATAACAGCCTCCACTCTTCTGGGAAGGCTTTCCACTAGATGTTGGAACATTGTTGCTTTGGGGGGATGACGATAGTAGCCCTTTGATTACCTTTTCAGGAAACAGTCATGTATCTTAGCATCTGATTACCTGTAGCTTAGCATCTGATTACCTGTAGCGTAGCATCTGATTACCTGTAGCTTAGCATCTGATTACCAGAAACAGTCCTGTAGCTTAGCATCTGATTACCTGAAACAGTCCTGTAGCTTAGCATCTGATTACCTGAAACAGTCCTGTAGCTTAGCATCTGATTACCTGAAACAGTCCTGTAGCTTAGCATCTGATTACCTGAAACAGTCCTGTAGCTTAGCATCTGATTACCTGAAACAGTCCTGTAGCTTAGCATCTGATTACCTGAAACAGTCCTGTAGCTTAGCATCTGATTACCTGAAACAGTCCTGTAGCTTAGCATCTGCGTCATCTGACCACTTCTTAATTGACACTGGTGCTTCCTGCTTTAGTTTTTGCTTGTAAGCAGGAATCATGAGGATAGAATTATGGTCAGATTTGCCAAATGGAGGGTGAGGGAGAGCTTTGTACGCGTCTCTGTGTGAGCAAAACCTTGAGACAGCTGTTGTCCAATTTGAGGTGAGGAATCGCTGTTCTGATATTCAAAAGCTCTTTCTTGTTCATAAAGAGACGGTGGCAGTAACATAAATTAGTTACAAATTACACAATAAAACACACACAGTAGCACAATTTTCCATAAAATGGCAGCCATCTCCGCCATTAGCCTGGCTTCCAGTCTGCGTTCCATCCCAAAGGTGTTTGATGGGGTTGAGGTCAGGGCTCCGTGCAGGCCAGTCAAGTTTTTCCACACTGATCGCAACAAACCATTTCTGTATGGACCTCGCTTTGTGCACTGGGGCATTGTCATGCTGAAACAGGAAAGGGCCTTCCCCAAACTGTTCCCACAATGTTGGAAGCACAGATTATTCTAGAATGTCATTGTATGCTGTAGTGTTATGTTATGATTTCCCTTCACTGGAACTAATGGGCCGAACCATGAAAAACATCCCCAGATCATTATACCTCCTCCACCAGACTTTACAGTTGGCAATATGCATTGGGGCAGGTAGCGTTCTCCTGGCATCCACCAAACCCAGATTTGTCCCTCAGGGGTGCCAGATGATTCATCACTCCAGAGAACACTGTTCCAGATGGCGGCGAGTTTTACACCACTCCAGCCGACATTTGGCGTTCAGCATAGTGATGTTAGGCTTGTGTTCGGCTACTTGGCCATGGAAACCCATTTCATGAAGCTCCAGACGAACAGTTATTGTGCTGACGTTGCTTCCAGAGACAGTTTGGAACTCAGTGGTGAGTGTTGTTGTGACCGAGGACAGACGTTGAAAGTCACTGAGCTCTTCAGTAAGGGCCGTTCTACTGCCAATGATTGTCTATGGAGATTGCATGGCTGTGTGCTCGATTTTATACACCTGTCGGCAAAGGGTGTTGCTTAAATAGCCGAATCCACTAATTTGAAGGGGTGTTCACATACTTTTGTTTATATAGTATATAGTATATATATATATATATATATATATATATATATATATATATATATATATATATATATATATACACACACACACATACACCTGCCACCCCCCTCTCCTACCTGTGCAGGGGCAGAACAGCAGCTGGTGGGTGTAGTCAGGAGGGACCCGGTCGAAGAACTTCCTGAGAGCCTTGTTACACCTGGCTCTGTTACAGGGGCCTGAGTGGGCCGACGGCTGGATGCAGGCCGAGACGTATTCCGTACGGAGCTTCTGACACGTCTCGTCCACGTTACACGCCTTCGCCGCGTCCAGACAACGGTTCACCGTCGCTATGCCAACTGCACCTGTTTGAAGACAAAAAACAAGGAAGGGCAGTTTTAGGGTACCAAATGTAGTGCACTACTTCCAAGCAGAACCCTATGGCTTCTAAGGGTACCAAATGTAGTGCACTACTTCCAAGCAGAACCCTATGGCTTCTAAGGGTACCAAATGTAGTGCACTACTTCCAAGCAGAACCCTATGGCTTCTAAGGGTACCAAATGGCTACCAAATGTAGTGCACTACTTCCAAGCAGAACCCTATGGCTTCTAAGGGTACCAGTTGGAACGAAGACGAGACATTTTTTAAAAATCGTCTTTGTAATTTGAGATTTCAAACAATGATTAATAACAATAATTGCAGTCTGTATCGACAAGCGTCTTAAAATGAAATGAAAATAATTCATAATTCTACGTCAAATTCTAAAGTATTTTAAAGTAAAATAGAATCATCTGCAATAGAACATGATTCAGTAAATATTGAGGAAGTCTGGTGTGTCAAATCAATCAAATGTAATATGTTTCCTGATTCGTAAACACCAGGCGTAGACTAACCCTTACGGAGTTAAAGTTACAAAATATAAATAATAACAGGTGGAATAAATACACAGTGAATAACTAATAACAAAATATCATCAAGGACAACAACCACCCGAGCCATTGCCTGTTCACCCCGCTATCATCCAGAAGGTGAGGTCAGTACAGGGGCATCACAGCCTGGACCGAAAGACTGAAAAACAGCTTCTATCTCAAGGCCATCAGACTGTTAAACAGCCGTCACTAACACAGAGAGGCTGCGGCCAACATACTGACTCAACTCCAGCCACTTTAATAATGGAAACATTGGATGTAATAAATGTTTGGGTCTGCAGCCTATAGACAGACTAGGAATCACTGGCCACTTTAAGGAATGGAACACTAGTCACTTTTAATAATGGCACTTTAATAATGGCACTTTAATAATGGCACTTTAATAATGGCACTTTAATAATGGCACTTTAATAATGGCACTTTAATAATGGCACTTTTATAATGGCACTTTAATAATGTTTACACATCTGGCATTACTCATCTCATATGTATATACTTTTGAACATCTTGGTCATGTTCTGTTATAATCTCTACCCGGCACAGCCAGAAGAGGACTGGCCACCCCACATAGCCCGGTTCCTCTCTAGGTTTCTTCCTAGGTTTTGGCCTTTCTAGGGAGTTTTTCCTAGCCACCGTGCTTTTACACCTGCATTGTTTGCTGTTTGGGGTTTTAGGCTGGGTTTCTGTACAGCACTTTGAGATATCAGCTGATGTACGAAGGGCTATATAAATAAATTTGATTTGATTTGATTTGATTTACTGTATTCTATACTATTCTACTATATCTTAGTCTATGTATTACTCATCTCATATGTATATACTGTATTCTATACTATTCTACTGTATCTTAGTCTATGCATTACTCATCTCATATGTATATACTGTATTCTATTCTACTGTATCTTAGTCTATGCATTACTCATCTCATATGTATATACTGTATTCTATACTATTCTACTGTATCTTGTCTATGCATTACTCATCTCATATGTATATACTGTATTCTATACTATTCTACTGTATCTTAGTCTATGCATTACTCATCTCATATGTACTGTATTCTATACTATTCTACTGTATCTTAGTCTATGAATTACTCATCTCATATGTATATACTGTATTCTATTCTACTGTATCTTAGTCTATGCATTACTCATCTCATATGTATATACTGTATTCTATACTATTCTACTGTATCTTAGTCTATGAATTACTCATCTCATATGTATCTACTGTATTCTATTCTACTGTATCTTAGTCTATGCATTACTCATCTCATATGTATATACTGTATTCTATACTATTCTACTGTATCTTGTCTATGCATTACTCATCTCATATGTATATACTGTATTCTATACTATTCTACTGTATCTTAGTCTATGAATTACTCATCTCATATGTATCTACTGTATTCTATACTATTCTACTGTATCTTAGTCTATGAATTACTCATCTCATATGTATATACTGTATTCTATTCTACTGTATCTTAGTCTATGCATTACTCATCTCATATGTATATACTGTATTCTATACTATTCTACTGTATCTTAGTCTATGAATTACTCATCTCATATGTATCTACTGTATTCTATTCTACTGTATCTTAGTCTATGCATTACTCATCTCATATGTATATACTGTATTCTATACTATTCTACTGTATCTTAGTCTATGCATTACTCATCTCATATGTACTGTATTCTATACTATTCTACTGTATCTTAGTCTATGCATTACTCATCTCATATGTATATACTGTATTCTATACTATTCTACTGTATCTTAGTCTATGCATTACTCATCTCATATGTATATACTGTATTCTATACTATTCTACTGTATCTTAGTCTATGCATTACTCATCTCATATGTACTGTATTCTATACTATTCTACTGTATCTTAGTCTATGCATTACTCATCTCATATGTACTGTATTCTATTCTATTCTACTGTATCTTAGTCCATTCCGCTCTGACATCGTTTGTCCATATGTATAGTCTTAATTAATTCCTACTTAGATTTGTGTGTATTGGGTTTATGTTGTGTAATTTGTTAGAGGTTACTTGTTAGATTTTACTGGACTGTTGGAGCTAGAAGCACAAGCATTTCGCTACACCCGCAATAACATCTGCTAACCATGTGATCAATAACATCTGCTAACCATGTGACCAATAACACCTGCTGACCATGTGACCAATAACACCTGCTAACCATGTGACCATTAACATCTGCTAACCATGTGACCATTAACATCTGCTGACCATGTTACCAATAACATCTGCTAACCATGTGACCAATAACATCTACTAACCATGTGACTTAATAACATCTGCTGACCATGTTACCAATAACATCTGCTGACCATGTTACCAATAACATCTGCTAACCATGTGACCAATAACATCTGCTGACCATGTGACCAATAACATCTACTAACCATGTGACTTAATAACATCTGCTGACCATGTGACCAATAACATCTGCTGACCATGTGACCAATAACATCTACTAACCATGTGACCAATAACATCTGCTAACCATGTGACCAATAACATCTGCTGACCATGTGACCATTAACATCTGCTAACCATGTGACCAATAACATCTGCTGACCATGTGACCAATAACATCTACTAACCATGTGACTTAATAACATCTGCTGACCATGTGATCAATAACATCTGCTGACCATGTGACCAATAACATCTACTAACCATGTGACCAATAACATCTACTAACCATGTGACCAATAACATCTACTAACCATGTGACCAATAACATCTGCTAACCATGTGACCAATAACATCTGCTGGCCATGTGACCAATAACATCTACTAACCATGTGACCAATAACATCTGCTAACCATGTGACCAATAACACATGGTGAGCGTGATCACACAGTCTTCTGGAACAGCTGGTGCTCTCATGCATGTTTCAGAAGTAGTTTAGCTCGTCTGGTAGGCTCATGTCACTGGGCAGCTCTCGGCTGTGCTTCTCTTTGTAGTCTGTAATAGTTTGCAAGCCCTGCCACATCCGACGAGTGTCGGAGCCGGTGTAGTAGGATTCAATCTTAATCCTGTATTGCTGCTTTGCTTGTTTGATGGTTTGTTTGAGGGCATAGAGGGATTTCTTCTAAGCGTCCGGATTGGTATCCCGTTCCTTGAAAGCAGCAGCTCTAGCCTTGGTGTGGACGTTGCCTGTAATCCATGACTTCTGGTTGGGATATGTACGTACAGTCACAGTGGGGACGTCGTCGTCGATGCACTTATTGATGAAGCTAGTGACTGAGGTGGTATACTCCTCAATGCCATTGGATGAATCCTGGAACATATTCCTGTCTGTGCTAGTGAAACAGTCCTGTAGCGTAGCATCAAAGTCATCTGACCACTTCCATTTTGACCGAGTCACTGGTACTTCCTGCTTTACTTTTTGCCTGTAAGCAGGAATCAGGAGGAGAGAATTATGGTCAGATTTTCCAAATGGAGAGCGAGGGAGAGCTTTGTACGTGTCTCTGTGTGTGGAGTAAAGGTGGTCTAGAGTTTTTTCCCCCTCTGGTTGCACATTTAACAAGCTGATTGAAATGAGGTAAATCGGATTTAATTTTCCCTGCATTAAAGTCCCCGGCCACTAGGAGCGCCACCTCTGGAGGAGCGTTTTCTTTTTTGCTTATGGCCTTATACAGCTCATTGAGTGCGGTCTTAGTGCCAGCATTGATCTGTGGTGGTATATAGACAGCTATGACAAATATAGATGAAAACCCTCTAGGTAGATAGTGTGGTCTACAGCTTATCATGAGATACTCTACCTCATGCGAGCATAACCTCGAGACTTCCTTAGATATCGTGCACCAGCTGTTGTTTACAAAATACATAGACCGCCGACCCTTGTCTTACCAGATCCCGCTGTTCTATCCTGCAGGTACAGCGTATAACCAGCCAGATGTATGTTGATATTGTCGTCTTTCAGCCGCGACTCCGTGAAGCATAAGATATTGCAGTTTTGAATGACCCTTTGGTAGTTTAATCTTCAGCGTAGGTCATCGATTTTAATTTCCAAAGATTGCACGTTTGATAGCAGAATGGAAGGCAGTGGGGGTTTATTCGATCGTCTCCGATGGCAGCCTGCCCTCCGGACCCCTTTTCTCCGTCTTCTCTTCACACACATGACAGGGTTCTGGGCCTGTTCCCGGGAAAGCAGTATGTCCTTCACGTCAGGCTCATCGGACTCATTAAAGGACAAAAAGGATTTGTGGTGAGTGAGCGCTGTTCTGATGTCCAGAAGTTATTTTCACTCATAAGAGAGTATTATTTACAAAATAAGTTTAAAAAATAAGTTACAAACAAAAAGCACAATTGGATAGGATACGTAAAATGTCAGCCTTCTTCTCCGGTGCCATCTTGTTGTCTATGTATTATATCATGTACAGTCAGATTATCAAGTATGCATGTGTGTGTGCATGTGTGTGTGCATGTGTATGCATGTGCATGTGTGTGTGCATGTGTGTGTGCATGTGTATGCATGTGCATGTGTGTGTGCATGTGTGTATGCATGTGTGTGTGCATGTGTATGCATGTGCATGTGTGTGTGCATGTGTGTGTGCATGTGTGTGAGCATGTGTATGCATGTGTGTGCATGTGTATGCATGTGTGTGCATGCTACATGTGTTTGTGTAGTGGTGTATGTAGTGGCATATGTAGTGTGGGTGTCAGTAGAGTATGTGTGAGTGTGTGGGTAGAGTCCAGTATGTGTGAGTGTGTGGGTAGAGTCCAGTATGTGTGAGTGTGTGGGTAGAGTCCAGTATGTGTGAGTGTGTGGGTAGAGTCCAGTATGTGTGAGTGTGTGGGTAGAGTCCAGTATGTGTGAGTGTGTGGGTAGAGTCCAGTATGTGTGAGTGTGTGGGTAGAGTCCAGTATGTGTGAGTGTGTGGGTAGAGTCCAGTATGTGTGAGTGTGTGGGTAGAGTCCAGTATGTGTGAGTGTGTGGGTAGAGTCCAGTATGTGTGAGTGTGTGGGTAGAGTCCAGTATGTGTGAGTGTGTGGGTAGAGTCCAGTATGTGTGAGTGTGTGGGTAGAGTCCAGTATGTGTGAGTGTGTGGGTAGAGTCCAGTATGTGTGAGTGTGTGGGTAGAGTCCAGTATGTGTGAGTGTGTGGGTAGAGTCCAGTATGTGTGAGTGTGTGGGTAGAGTCCAGTATGTGTGAGTGTGTGGGTAGAGTCCAGTAAGCTCAATGCAGGTAGTCTGGGATTTGATTAGCTATTTAGCAGTCTTGTCTAGCAGTCTTATGACTTGGGGGTAGAAGCGATTCATGGTCCTGTTGCCGATAG
This sequence comes from Oncorhynchus gorbuscha, assembly GCF_021184085.1. Classification (NCBI taxonomy): domain Eukaryota; kingdom Metazoa; phylum Chordata; class Actinopteri; order Salmoniformes; family Salmonidae; genus Oncorhynchus; species Oncorhynchus gorbuscha. Next base: position 99,416,173 of record NC_060182.1, on the reverse strand, counting down.
AACTTTAGAACCGTCTATAGTTTGGGTGACTGGGGTCTTTGACCCTTTTTGGGACCTTCCTCTGACACCGCCTGGTATAAAGGTCCTTGGTACTGGGCCCTACTCACCACCCTCTGTTGTGCCTTGTGGTCGGGTGCCTTGCAGTCGTCGTACCAAGCAGTGATGCAGGCAGCCAGCCAAAATGCTCTCGATGGTTGCAGCTGTAGTAGAACATGTTGAACATTTTGAAGATCTGAGGGCCCAAGTATTTTCAGCATCCTGAGGGGGAAGAGGCACTGGCGTGAATGATATCCTTTTTAAAGGTCTTAGCTTCGGAGTGCGAGATCACACAGTTCAGAAGGCATTTAGCTCATCTAGTAGGTTGGCTTCACCGGGTAGCTCACGGCTGGGTTTATCTTTGTAATCCATGATAGTTTGCAAGCCCTGCCACATCCATCGAGCGTCTTAGTCCTGTATTGATTGTTTTGTCTGTTTGATGGCTCGCCAGAGGTCGTAGGTCGTAGCGGGATTTCTTATAATCCTCCGGATTAGTGTCCCGCTCCTTGAAAGCAACTGCATGTTGCCTGTAATCAATGGCTTCTGGTTGGGATATGTCCTTATGGTCACTGTGGGGCAACATCATCGATGCACTTATTTATTAATGAAACCGGTGCCTGATGTGGTAAACTCCTCAATGCCATCAGACCCCTTCTGAATATATTCCAGTCTGTACTAGCGAAACAGTCCAGTAGTTTAGCATCCACCACATCAGACCCCTACTGAATATATTCCAGTCTGTACTAGCGAAACAGTCCAGTAGTTTAGCATCCACCACATCAGACCCCTTCTGAATATATTCCAGTCTGTACTAGCGAAACAGTCCAGTAGTTTAGCATCCACCACATCAGACCCCTTCTGAATATATTCCAGTCTGTACTAGCGAAACAGTCCGGTAGTTTAGCATCCACCACATCAGACCCCTTCTGAATATATTCCAGTCTGTACTAAACAGTCCAGTAGTTTAGCATCCACCACATCAGACCCCTTCTGTATTGAATGAGTCACTGGTACTTCCTGTTTGAGTTTTAGCTTGTAAGCAGGAATCAGGAGGATAGAATTATGATCTGATTTGCCAAATGGAGGCCGTGAGTGTGTGTGGTGTGCTGTGTGGCATGTTGTGTGGTGTGTTGAGTGTGTGTGGTGTGTGGTGTGTGGATTGCTGCCGTGAGTGAGACCTAGTCCTGGATAAAGATTCCCTGAAAGGGGGGGGGGAGGCTACACCTTCTTCTGGAAAGGTTACCCTCTGGGACTATTAAGAACAGACTTTTAACCAGCCTCACCGAAACACCTGTCGGCATATGTGAAAGAACCATGACTCGTGTCCCCCTAGCCAAAATGTGTTATGCTACTCTTCTCAGTGCACCAACGTTACCATCTGAAATGAGGCAAAGGACTGCTTCTACCAGTTACTAGACGAGTCATTTCACTGCAACCCCAGGAATGACAATAACTTTCTGCTGGGTGACTTCAACGCTAGGGTGGGACAGAATAACAGGATATGGAGTCAGAGTGCTGGGTGACTTCAATGCTAGGGTGGGACAGAATAACAGGATATGGAGTCAGAGTGCTGGGTGACTTCAATGCTAGGGTGGGACAGAATAACAGGATATGGAGTCAGAGTGCTGGGTGACTTCAACGCTAGGGTGGGACAGAAGAACAGGATATGGAGTCAGAGTGCTGGGTGACTTCAACGCTAGGGTGGGACAGAAGAACAGGATATGGAGTCAGAGTGCTGGGTGACTTCAACGCTAGGGTGGGACAGAATAACAGGATATGGAGTCAGAGTGCTGGGTGACTTCAACGCTAGGGTGGGACAGAAGAACAGGATATGGAGTCAGAGTGCTGGGTGACTTCAATGCTAGGGTGGGACAGAATAACAGGATATGGAGTCAGAGTGCTGGGTGACTTCAACGCTAGGGTGGGACAGAAGAACAGGATATGGAGTCAGAGTGCTGGGTGACTTCAACGCTAGGGTGGGACAGAAGAACAGGATATGGAGTCAGAGTGCTGGGTGATTTCAACGCTAGGGTGGGACAGAATAACAGGATATGGAGTCAGAGTGCTGCGTGACTTCAACGCTAGGGTGGGACAGAATAGCAGGATATGGAGTCAGAGTGCTGGGTGACTTCAACGCTAGGGTGGGACAGAAGAACAGGATATGGAGTCAGAGTGCTGGGTGACTTCAACGCTAGGGTGGGACAGAAGAACAGGATATGGAGTCAGAGTGCTGAGTGACTTCAACGCTAGGGTGGGACAGAAGAACAGGATATGGAGTCATAGTGCTGGGTGACTTCAACGCTAGGGTGGGACAGAAGAACAGGATATGGAGTCAGAGTGCTGGGTGACTTCAACGCTAGGGTGGGACAGAAGAACAGGATATGGAGTCAGAGTGCTGGGTGACTTCAACGCTAGGGTGGGACAGAATAGCAGGATATGGAGTCAGAGTGCTGGGTGACTTCAACGCTAGGGTGGGACAGAATAGCAGGATATGGAGTCAGAGTGCTGGGTGACTTCAATGCTAGGGTGGGACAGAATAACAGGATATGGAGTCAGAGTGCTGGGTGACTTCAACGCTAGGGTGGGACAGAAGAACAGGATATGGAGTCAGAGTGCTGGGTGACTTCAACGCTAGGGTGGGACAGAATAGCAGGATATGGAGTCAGAGTGCTGGGTAGGCATGGTGTTGGCCAGGTCAATGAGAACGGCATACTAACTGCTAACTCTATGTGCTGAGTACGATCTCATCATCACTAACACCTTGTTAACACCTTGTTCCAGCAGGAGAACAAATATAAATTATCATGGATGCCCCCACGCTCCAAACACTGGCCCCTGATTGGCTACATCATAGATGCCCCCACGCTCCAAACACTGGCCCCTGATTGGCTACATCATGGATGCCCCCACGCTCCAAACACTGGCCCCATATTGGCTACATCATAGATGCTCCCACGCTCCAAACACTGGCCCCTGATTGGCTACATCATAGATGCCCCCACGCTCCAAACACTGGCCCCTGATTGGCTACATCATAGATGCCCCCACGCTCCAAACACTAGCCCCTGATTGGCTACATCATAGATGCCCCCACGCTCCAAACACTGGCCCCTGATTGGCTACATCATAGATGCCCCCACGCTCCAAACACTGGCCCCTGATTGGCTACATCATAGATGCCCCCACGCTCCAAACACTGGCCCCTGATTGGCTACATCATAGATGCCCCCACGCTCCAAACACTGGCCCCTGATTGACTACATCATGGATGCCCCCACTCTCCAAACACTGGCCCCTGATTGACTACATCATGGATGCCCCCACTCTCCAAACACTGGCCCCTGATTGCAGTAAGGGATGAGTTCATCGCTCTCTCGCTGAAAGACTGAGGGAGATTACATTTACATTACATTTAAGTAATTTAGCAGACGCTCTTATCCAGAGCGACTTACAAATTGGTGCATTCACCTTATGACATCCAGTGGGACAGTCACTTAACAATAGTGCATCTAAAACTTAGGGGGGGTGGGGTGAGAGAGATTGAGCCTCTTCTGAGCTCAGAGGACCCCATTGTACAGAAGTGGACATCTATTAGCTCAGTGCTCTTTAAGGCAGCGGCCCACTCCATTGGCTACATAGGTAGGAAATATCAGGATTGGTTCGATGAGAACACATCTGCTTCCTTTTGCCAGCAATGGATTGAACAGGAACAATGGTGACCCTCTTGAAGCATGTGGGGACAGCAGACTGGGATAGGGATTGATTGAATATGTCCGTAAACACACCAGCCAGCTGGTCTGCGCATGCTCTGAGGACGTGGCTGGGGATGCCGTCTGGGACTGCAGCCTTGCGAGGGTTAACACGTTTAAATGTTTCACTCACGTCTGCTGCAGGAAAGTCCGCAGGTTTTGGTAGGGGCAGTGTCAGTGGCACTGTATTGTCCTCAAATCGAGCAAAGAAGTTATTTAGTCTGCCTGGGAGCAAGACATCCTGGTCCGCGACTGGGCTGGTTTTATTTTTGTAATCCGTGATTGACTGTAGACCCTGCCTCTTGTGTCTGAGCCGTTGAATTGCGACTCTACTTTGTCTTTATACTGACACTAAGCCTGTTTGATTGCCTTGCGGAGGGAATAGCAACACTGTTTGTATTCAGTCATGTTTCCGGTCACCTTGCCCTGGTTAAAAGCAGTGGTTTGCACTTTCAGTTTCGCGCAAATGCTGCCATCAATCCACGGTTTCTGGTTTGGGAATGTTTTAATAGTTGAACAGACCTGAGCGCGGGAGCTTCCTGTTTTAGTCTCTGTCTATAGGCTGGGAGCAACAAAATAGAGTCGTGGTCAGCTTTTCCGAAAGAAGGGCGGGGAAGGGCTTTATATGCGTCACAGAGGTTAGAATAACAATGATCCAGGGTTTTACCAGCCCTGGTAGCACAATCGATATGCTGATAGAATTTAGGGAGTCTTGTTTTCAGATTACCCTTGTTAAAATCCCCAGCTACAATGAATGCAGCCTCAGGAGGAGGTAAGTGAACTGAAATTGTGGTGTCATGACAACAAAGGTGTTGACTTCAGGAAGCAGAGGACGGATGGGAGAGTAGAGAGAGTCAGCAGTTCTGACAGCACTGACGACTTGTTATCCACCAACCACGTGGTGATAACAAAGCCGTCACTCTGGTCAAGAGAGCGCAAGAGCATCTCTACTTCCTAAGGTGGTTGAACAAATTTGGCCGGGTCCTATCCAAACACTACCGCTGCACCAGCGAGTACATCCTGCCCGGTTGCATCACGGCCTGGAACGTTATAGGAATGTCTTCGTCCACGGCGGCCTCATGCTGGTGGTGAAGACGGCCCAGTGCTCCCACCCAGGAAATCTACTGGAAACGGTGCCTGAGGAAGGCCCACGGCATCATCACAATCCCACCCACCCAGGAAATCTACTGGAAACGGTGCCTGAGGAAGGCCCACGGCATCATCACAATCCCACCCACCCAGGAAATCTACTGGAAACGGTGCCTGAGGAAGACCCACGGCATCATCACAATCCCACCCACCCCAGCCACGAGCTGAAACTTGAAACTTGACATGTCAATAATAATAATAATAATAATAATATATGCCATTTAGCAGACGCTTTTATCCAAAGCGACTTACAGTCATGTGTGCATACATTCTACGTATGGGTGGTCCCGGGGATCAAACCCACTACCCTGGCGTTACAAGCGCCATGCTCTACCAACTGAGCTACAGAAGGACCACATGTCAAGCTGGGGGGTGAAGTTATGTTACAATTTCACTGCTGGTTTGAAGGAGGGGGGAATGTTTCCTTCTCACTATATACATTTATGTTCTTACATATTTGACTGAATATAAATGGGTGATAACATTAAGAGACAACTTACGTCTTTCCTCTAGTGACAATCTTTACATAACAGATTTATCCAATTTGATCCCATATTTGTTTAGCCTTTACAAAGTCATTGTGATATTAAACTTTGTCTGGCAGTTTCTGTGGGGGATGGCTGCTATCTTTAAAATCAGTTTCTCCTGTGTCTCCTGACCCCTCCTGTCTCAGCCTCCAGTATTTATGCTGCAGTAGTTTATGTGTCGGGGGGCTAGGGTCAGTTTGTTATATCTGGAGTACTTCTCCTGTCCTATTCGGTGTCCTGTGTGAATCTAAGTATGCTCTCTCTAATTCTTTCTTTCTCTCTTTCTTTCTCTCTCTCGGAGGACCTGAGCCCTAGGACCATGCCTCAGGACTACCTGGCCTGATGACTCCTTGCTGTCCCCAGTCCACCTGGCTGTGCTGCTGCTCCAGTTTCAACTGTTCTGCCTGCGGCTATGGAACCCTGACCTGTTCACTGAACATGTTTCCTGTCCCAGACCTGCTGTTTTCAACTTTCTAGAGACAGCTGGAGTGGTAGAGAGACTCTGAATGATCTGCTATGAAAAGCCAAATGACATTTACTCCTGAGGTGCTGACTTGCTGCACCCTCGACAACTACTGTGATTATTATTATCTGACCCTGCTGGTCATCTATGAACATTTGAACATCTTGGCCATGTTCCCTTCTGCTGCTCCCCCATAGACAGTCTGAGATGGGCTCTCTGAGCTGCTATTTAATGTAAATAGGTGATAAAGTTATGTTTTTCCCTGAGGGCAAACAGCACATTCTGCCTCCCTATAACTGACCCCAGGTACCCCTCCAGGAGGCAGCTGCTTCTATAGTTGCCCCTCTATAGCTGCCCCCCAGACACACATTCTGCCCCTCTATAGCTGCCCCCCAGACACACATTCTGCCCCTCTACCTACCTCCCAGACACACATTCTGCCCCTCTACCTACCCCCCAGACACACATTCTGCCCCTCTATAGCTGCCCCAGACACACATTCTGCCCCTCTACCTGCCCCCAGACACACATTCTGCCCCTCTACCTGCCCCCAGACACACATTCTGCCCCTCTACCTGCCCCCCAGACACACATTCTGCCCCTCTACCTACCCCCAGACACACATTCTGCCCCTCTACCTACCCCCAGACACACATTCTGCCCCTCTACCTGCCCCCAGACACACATTCTGCCCCTCTACCTACCCCTCAGACACACATTCTGCCCCTCTATAGCTGCCCCCCAAACACACATTCTGCCCCTCTATAGCTGCCCCCAGACACACATTCTGCCCTCTACCTACCCCCAGACACACATTCTGCCCCTCTATAGCTGCCCCCAGACACACATTTTGCCGCTCTATAGCTGCCCCCAGACACACATTCTGTCCCTCTATAGCTGCCCCCAGACACACATTCTGCCCCTCTACCTATCCCCCAGACACACATTCTGCCCCTCTACCTACCCCCAGACACACATTCCGCCCCTCTATAGCTGCCCCAGACACACATTCTGCCCCTCTACCTGCCCCCAGACACACATTCTGCCCCTACCTACCTGCCCCCCAGACACACATTCTGCCCTCTACCTACCCCCCACACAGACACACATTCTGCCCCTCTACCTACCCCCAGACACACATTCTGCCCCTCTACCTGCCCCCCAGACACACATTCTGCCCCCTAGCTGCCCCCAGACACACATTCTGCCCCTCTACCTAGCCCCCAGACACACATTCTGCCCCTCTATAGCTGCCCCCAGACACACATTCTGCCCCCAGACACACCCACATTCTGCCCCTCTATAGCTGCCCCCAGACACACATTCTGCCCCTCTATAGCTGCCCCCAGACACACATTCTGCCCCTCTATAGCTGCCCCCAGACACACATTCTGTCCCTCTATAGCTGCCCCCAGACACACATTCTGCCCCTCTACCTACATCCCAGACACACATTCTGCCCCTCTATAGCTGCCCCCAGACACACATTCTGCCAATATATAGCTGCCCCCAGACACACATTCTTCTACCTGCCCCCAGACACACATTCTGCCCCTCTACCTGCCCCCCAGACACACATTCTGCCCCTCTACCTGCCCCCCAGACACACATTCTCCCCCTCTATAGCTGCCCCCAGACACACATTCTGCCCCTCTATAGCTGCCCCCAGACACACATTCTGCCCTCTACCTACCCCCCAGACACACATTCTGCCCCTCTACCTACCCCCAGACACACATTCTGCCCCTCTATAGCTGCCCCAGACACACATTCTGCCAATATATAGCTGCCCCCAGACACACATTCTGCCCCTCTACCTGCCCCCAGACACACATTCTGCTCCTCTACCTGCCCCCAGACACACAATCTGTCACCCTATAGCTGCCCCCAGACACACATTCTGCCCCTCTATAGCTGCCCCCAGACACACATTCTGCCCCTCTATAGCTGCCCCCAAACACACATTCTGCCCCTCTACCTGCCCTCCAGACACACATTCTGCCCCTCTATAGCTGCCCCCAAACACACATTCTGCCCCTCTACCTGCCCCCAAACACACATTCTGCCCCTCTACCTACCCCCAGACACACATTCTGCCCCTCTACCTACCCCCAGACACACATTCTGCCCCTCTACCTGACCCCCATACACATTCTGCCCCTCTATAGCTGCCCCCAGACACACATCCTGCCCCTCTACCTACCCCCATACACATTCTGCCCCTCTATAGCTGCCCCCAGACACACATTCTGTCACTCTATAGCAGCCCCCAGACACACATTCTGCCCCTCTACCTACCCCCAGACACACATTATGCCCCTCTATAGCTGCCCCCAGACACACATTCTGCCCCTCTATAGCTGCCCCCCAGAAACACATTCTGCACCTCTACCTACCCCCTCCACCTACCCCACAGACACACGTTCTGCCCCTCTACCTACCCCCATACATGTTCTGCCCTTCTACCTACCCCCTCTACCTACTCCAAGGACAGAGACAGTCAGGTCATCTATACTGCTACCAGACTCACGTTCTGCCCCTCTACCTACCCCCTCTACCTACTCCCAGGGCAGAGACAGTCAGGTCATCTATACTGCTACCAGACTCACGTTCTGCCCCTCTACCTACCCCCTCTACCTACCCCCTCTACCTACTCCCAGGGCAGAGACAGTCAGGTCATCTATACTGCTACCAGACTCACCTGCAGCGATGGAGGCCAGGCGTACGTAGTCGAAGCCTCTCTCTTCGGGTTCGTATGGGTAACTCTCCACCAGGCTCAGTCCTGACAAGAGGAATGAATGTTTTCAAGAAGAATCACCCAACATGTTTAGTCATTAAAATAAGTGCACATTAATTCAAGCTCTGACCGAGTAGGGTTCCCAGATCCTATGTCTGATCCTTAACCCCTGACCCTTCCTGGCGACAGTCTACAGTACTATTTATAGGGTTTGTCTTTATTATTACTATGTTCTACGTTATAGAATAATAGTGAAGACATCACAACTATGACATGACACATATGGAATCATGTAGTAACCATAAAAGTGTTAAACAAATCAACATTTATTGTACATTATTTTATATTCTTCAAAGTAGCCACCCTTTGCCTTGATGACAGCTTTGCACACTCTTGCCATTCTCTGAAACCAATTTCATGGGGTAGTCACCTGGAATGCTTTTACATTGACAGGTGTGCCAAGTTAAAAGTTAATTTGTGGAATTTCTTTCCTTCTTAATTTGATTGAGCCAATCAGTTGTGTTGTGAGAAAGTAGGGGTGGTATACAGAAGAAGCCCTATTTGGTAAAAGACTAAGTCCATATTATGGCAAGAACAGCTCAAATAAGCAATGAGAAACAACTTAAAACATGAAGGTCAGTCAATGCGGGGAATTTTTTTTGACCCCCTTTGACCGTTCTAACTTGTCTGAAAATGTTGTAGTTAGGGATGGAGATTTCAGAGTTTTTGGAGGAGTAGGATAAGGGTACGGATAAAAACTATGAGAATTGGTCATCTAGAATGTCCGGAACAGAGAGTAAAAGGAGGTTTCTGGGGGTGATAAAATAGCTTCAAGGTATAATGTACAGACAAAGGTATGGTAGGATGTGAATACAGTGGAGGTAAACCTAGGCATTGAGTGATGATGAGAGAGATATTGTCTCTAGAATCATCATTGAAACCAGGTGATGTCATCGCATGTGTGGGTGGTGGAACTGAAAGGTTGGATAGGGTATAATGAGCAGGGCTAGAGGCTCTACAGTGAAATAAGCCAATAAACACTAACCAGAACTGCAATGGACAAGGCATATTGACATTAAGGAGAGGCATGCTTAGCCGAGGGATCATAAGGGTCCAGTGAGTAGTGAGGTTGGTTGGGGTAACAGCGATACAGACAGCTAGCCGGGCCATCGGTAGCAAGCTACCATAGGATGGAGGTCTGTTTTTAGCCACCTCATGCGTTTCCGTTGGTAGATTAGTGGGGTTCCGTGTGGTAGAGGGGGCCAATCCAATTGGCAAAATAGATATAGTTATAGTGACCCCAAATTTTCTGATAGACCTATTCAGGTAGCAGCCGATAAGACAGCTAACGATTAGTAGGCAGCAGATGGGCGTTCAGGTAACGTCGCGCTCAACATCAACTGTTCAGAGGAGACTGTGAATCAGGCATTCATGGTCGAATTTCTGAAAAAAAACCACTACTAAAGGACAACAATGAAAAGAAGAGACTTGTTTGTGTCAAGAAACACGAGCAATGGACATTAGACCGGTGGAAATACGTTCTTTGGTCTGATGAGTCCAAATTTGAGATTTTTTTGTTCCAACCTCTGTGTCTTTGTGAGACGCAGAGTAGGTGAATGGATGATCTTCGCATGGTGTGGTTTCCAATGTGAAGCATGGCGGAGGTGTGATGGTGTGGGGGTGCTTTGCTGGTGATTTATTTAAAATTCAAGGCACACTTCACCAGCATGTCTACCACAGCATTCTGCAGCGATATGCCATCCCTTCTGGTTTGCGCTTAGTGGGACTATCATTTGTTTTTCAACAGGACAATGACCACATAACTCCAGGCTGTGTAAGGGCTATTTGACCAAGAAGGATAGTGATTGAGTGCTGCATCAGATGATCTGGCTTCCACAATCACCCGACCTCAACCCAATTGAGATGGTTTGGGATGAGTTGGACCGCAGACTGAAGGAAGAGCAGCCAACAATGTGGGAACTCCTTGGAAAAGCATCCCTAATGATGCTAGTTGAGAGAATGCCAAGTGTGTGCAAGGTTGTTTTCAAGGCAAAGGGTGGCTACTTTGAAAAATCTAAAATATCTTTTGATTTGTTTTACACTTTCTCTGGGAAACTGTGAAGTACTGGGGCAGCTGGGAAGAACTGGGGCAGCTGGGAAGAACTGGGGCAGCTGGGAAGAACTGGGGCAGCTGGGAAGAACTGGGGCAGTTGGGAAGAACTGGGGCAGCTGGGAAGAACTGGGGCAGCTGGGAAGAACTGGGGCAGCTGGGAAGAACTGGGGCAGCTGGGAAGAACTGGGGCAGCTGGGAAGAACTGGGGCAGCTGGGAAGAACTGGGGCAGCTGGGAAGAACTGGGGCAGTTGGGAAGTACTGGGGCAGCTGGGAAGAACTGGGGCAGCTGGGAAGAACTGGGGCAGTTGGGAAGAACTGGGGCAGCTGGGAAGAACTGGGGCAGCTGGGAAGAACTGGGGAAGCTGTGAAGAACCAGTGAAGCTGTGAAGAACCAGTGAAGCTGTGAAGAACCAGTGAAGCTGTGAAGAACCGGGGAAGCTGTGAAAAACTGGGGATTTGTGAAGCCAGCTGTAGCCTATTGTATGATTGTGTTCATGAGTCGGTTATTCAAGAACGTGAAGCAGGGGCCTCCCGAGTGACGCACTACATTGCAGTGCTGAGGTGCCACTACAGCCTCAGGTTCGATCCCAGGCTGTGTCACAGCCGGCCATGACCGTGACCGTGACCGTCGTGTTTCTGAGGACGCATGGCTCTTGAATTTCACCTCGCCCGATTCTGTAGCGGTGATGAGACAAAATCGTATTTGGGAGAAAAAGGGGGTATAATAATAACACCAAAATATGTGAAACAACTGTTTCCTGTTTCCTGTTTCCTGATTGTGTTCATGACTCTGTTATTAAACGTTTACTGCTTTTCATTAAATCATGTTAAATCATTAAATCATGTTAAATCATTAAATCACGTTAAATCATTGAATCATGTTAAATCATTAAATCACGTTAAATCATTAAATCATATTAAATCATGTTAAATCATTGAATCATGTTAAATCATTAAATCATATTAAATCATTAAATCATGTTAAAACATTGAATCATGTTAAATCATTAAATCACGTTAAATCATTGAATCATGTTAAATCATTAAATCATGTTAAAACATTGAATCATGTTAAATCATTAAATCACGTTAAATCATTAAATCATGTTAAATCATGTTAAATCATTGAATCATGTTAAATCATTAAATCACGTTAAATCATTAAATCATGTTAAATCATTAAATCATTAAATCATGTTAAATCATTAAATCATTAAATCATTAAATCATTAAATCATTAAATCACGTTAAATCATTGAATCATGTTAAATCATTAAATCATTAAATCATTAAATCACCAGGCTACAAACATTGTATTGTTCATATGGCAGAATATCATTGGTTCAGTTAAGGCCTAAAATAAATGCTTTTATGTCACAACTTCCGCCGAAGTCGGTTCCTCTCCTTGTTCGGTCGGCGTCGCCTGTCTATAGGCCATCATCGATCCACTTTTCATTTTCCTTTTGTTTTGTCCTCCTGGTCTCAATTCCCTCATTACATGTTGTGTGAACCCTCTGTTCCCCCCATGTCTTTTGTGCGGAATTGTTTATTGTAAGTGCACATTTTCTCTGGTGCGCCACGGGTTTTGTTGTTCTGGTTTCCGGTGGTTTTATGAATAATGATTACCCAGACTTCCCTGCTGCCAGTTAAGCACTCCCTTACAGTTTATAATTCATTCATAATACATGTTTTTTTACATTAATTAGTTCATGTAATTACATAAAGTCTGAAGGCTAAAACCAGCCTATACTCATCTAGACCTATCTATCTATCTATCTATCTATCTATCTATCTATCTATCTATCTATCTATCTATCTATCTATCTATCTATCTATCTATCTATCTATCTATCTATCTATCTATCTATCTATCTATCTATCTATCTATCTATCTATCTATCTATCTATCTATCTATCTATCTATCTATCTAGTTCTACAAATGTATTTTCCTTTTAAAGAATCTATTTCAGTTTGATCTAGTTTTTACTCCAGACATTAACACCAACCATTCACTATAAAACAAACAAAAAAAAGCTGAGGGAAATACAAAAGGTCTGTGCCAAAGCTTCGAAGAATGGAAATCCCTAATTGTGTTTGTAAATAAAGTCAAATGTATATTGTTCAAATACGTTTTTGTCCTTGAGTTTGGGTTTCCACTAGATTCTGTAGCCACAAAGTAAACAAATTGGCTGTGTAAAAACTCATGAAAAACTATAATAAAAATAAAAACTATAACTATAATAATAATGCATTTGGAAAGTATTCCTTTCCACAAATAAAAAACACATACGTTATTTACATAAGTATTCAGACCTTCGCTATGAGACTTGAAATTGAGCTCATGTGGATCCTGTTTCCATTGATCATCCTTGATGTTTCTACAACTTGATTGGAGTCCACCTGTGGCAAGTTCAGTTGATTGCACATGATTTGGAAAGGCACACACCTGTCGACATATCTATATAAGGTCCCACAGTTGACAGTGCATGTCAGACCAAAAACCAAGCCATGAGGTCGAAGGAATTGTTCGTAGCTCAGAGACAGGATTGTGTCGAGACACAGATCTGGGTGAAGGCTACCGAAATATTTCTGCAGCATTGAAGGTCCCCAATAACAGTGGCCTCCATTAATCTTAAATGGAAGAAGTTTGGAACCTCCAAGACTCTTCATAGAGCTGGCCGGCCGGCCAAACTGAGCAATCAGGGAAGAAGGGCCTTGGTCAGGGAGGTGACCAAGAACCCAATGGTCACTCTGACAGAGATCCAAAGTTATTCTGTGAAGATGGGAGAACCTTCCAGAAGAACAACCATCTCTACAGTAACCCATCAATCAGGCCTTCATGGTACAGTGGCCAGACAGAAAGCCAGACGGAAGCCACTCCTCAGTAAAAGCCACGTGGAGTTTGCCAAAAGGCACCTATAGACTTTCAGACCATGAGAAACAAGATTATCTGGTCTGATGAAACAAAGATTGAACTTTTTGGCCTGAATGTCAAACGTCAAGTCTGGAGGAAACCTGGCAAAGTCCCTACTGTGAACCATGGTGGTGGCAGCATCATGCTGTGGGGATGTTTTTCAGCGGCGGGAACTGGGAGACTAGTCAGGATCGAGGCAAAGATGAACAGAGTAAAGTAAAGTACAGAGAGATCCTTAATGAAAACCTGCTCCAGAGCGCTCAAAACCTCAGACTGAGGTGAAGGTTCACCTTCCAACAGGACAACGACCCTGAGCACACAGCCAAGACAACCCAAGAGTGGGTTCGGAACAAGTCTCTGAATGTCCTTGAGTGGCCCAGCCAGAGCTCGGACTTGAACCCTGATCAAACATCTCTGGAGAGACCTGAAAATAGCTGTGCAGCGACGCTCCCCATCCAACCTGACAGAGCTTGAGAGGATCTGCATAGAAGAATGGGAGAAACTCCCCAAATACAAGTGTGCCAAGCTTGGGGCTGTAATTGTAATTTAAATCATAAATAATAATAATAATAATAATAAAATGACGATCCTATCAGGATATTTTTTCTAAGGTAAAGGATCAATTCATGTTCCATTGCTTGTTCTGCTCCTCTAAGAATAATGAATGCTGGGTAGCAGTGTGGATTATTAGCATATGAACGACTTACAATATGCTGGACAATCAAATCCATCCTTCCAAGCCATTTATAACGATCCGGCAGTTCAAAGAAGATAATTTCAAAGGTAATCAAATGGGCCTAGTTATTGTTCAATAGCAGCATACATTTGCATGAATTATCTTCTCTCTCTTAAAATAGTCTTTACTCTTCTTTTTGTGCAATGTATTGTTGGTCTATCTGGTCTTGCTGAGAATATGAAGTTAAAATAACATTCTTTTTCTTGTAATGAGTGCGCTGAGAGTCGGTAAGCAGGTACAGGGAGTGAGTGTTTTAATAAATAATCAAAACAATGAACCCAAAATACTCACCAACTTGAAAACAGAGTCAATAACACCTGAGGAACGAAGTAGAGTGACAGATACACAGCGTCTTGCAAAAGTATTCACCCCCCTTGGCATTTTTCCTATTTTGTTGCATTACAACCTGGAATTTAAATAGATTTTTACTAATGAATGGATTTCATGAACAAAATAGTCCAAATTGGTGAAGTGAAATGTAAAAACAATAAACACCAGAAAAATGGTGGGTGCGGATGTATTCACCCCCTTTACTGTGAAGCCTTTAAATAAGATCTGATACAACCAATTACCTTCAGAAGACACATAATTAGTGAAATAAAGTCCACCTGTGTCACATGATCTGTCACATGATCTCAGTAATACAGTTGAAGTCAGAAGTTGACATACACTTTAGGCAAACACATTTAAACACATTTAAACTCAGTGGTTCACAATTCCTGGCATTCAACTTCAATAGGGTAGGGGGAAGCATTCGGAATTTTGGATGAAAAGCGTGCCCAAATTAAACTGCCTGCTACTCAGGCCCAGAAGCTAGGATATGCATATAATTGCATATAATTGGTAGATTTGGATAGAAAACACTCCAAAGTTTCCAAAACTGTTAAAATAATGTCTGAGTATAACAGAACTGATATGGCAGGCAAAAACCTGAGGAAAACCTGAGGAAAATCCATCCAGTAAGTACCATTATTTGGAAAGTCTGTTTTTCCATTGAAAGCCTATCCACCACACAAGGACTTAGGACCCAGTTCATGATGGCTTCCTCTACATGTAGCCAGACTTTAGGCATTGTTTCAGGCTTGTACACTGAAAAATGAGGGAGATACAGCCAGTGGAAATTTCCAGACATATTATTGGTTATTTATGACAAAAACAACCTGAAGATTTTAAACATCGTTTGACATGTTCCCACAAACTTTTATTGTACTTTTTTGACTTTTCGTCTGGATGTTGAGAGCGCACTTTGTGCCTTTGGATTACTGAACTTTTTGGACATAAAGAGGGACATTATCAAACAAAACAAACATTTATTGTCTAACGTGGAGACCTGGGAGTGCCACCAGATGTAGATCATCAAAGGTAAGTGATTCATTTCTGACTTTTGTGACACCTCTCCTTGGTTGGAAAATGTCTGTATGGTTTTCTGTGACTAGGCACTGACCTAACATAACCTAACAAATTCCCCCCCAAAACATTTTTTTGGGGGAATTTTAATTATGGGATTTCTGTTGTTTTGAATTTGGCGCCTATTTTCACTGGCTGTTGTCGAGGTGGGACGATATTATATATCTTATATTTTAAGAATGTGAAATGTCAGAATAATAGTAGAGAGAATGATTTATTTCAGCTTTTATTTCTTTCATCACATTCCCAGTGGGTCCGAAGTTTACATACATTCAATTTGTATTTGGTAGCATTGTCTTTAAATTGTTGAACTTGGGTCAAATGTTTCGGGTAGCCTTCCAAAAGTTGGGTGAAAATTGGCCCACTCCTGACAGCGCTGTTGTAACTGAGTCAGGTTTGTGTTATGCAGGTGAATGAGGACCCAAAAGCGACTTGGCGAAAACAGAGTCTTTAATCCAGTTTAAGGAAATAGCAATACTCCTAGACAAATCTGAGCGGTAAATAAAGCATAAAAAACAATTCCACTCGTAATCACGAGAACTGACTGGAGACTCGATAATAAACTGCAGGTTGCCTCGGGAAGGCACTTGACCGTAGCAGACTCAGACACCTGCTCACCACGCAGCATCTGAGGGAAACACGACACGACAGGGTGATACAAAGACACAGCACGGTGAACAATATACAAGGATCCGACAGGACAGAAACGGAAAACAAGGGGAGAAATAGGGACTCTAATCAGGGGAAAAGATAGGGAACAGGTGTGGGAAGACTAAATGATTGATTAGGGGAATAGGAACAGCTGGGAGCAGGAACGGAACGATAGAGAGAAGAGAGAGAGAGAGGGAGAGAGAAAAAGGGGAACGAACCTAAAAAGACCAGCAGGGGGAAAACGAACAGAAGGAAAAGCAAAATGACAAGACAATATAAGACAAAACATGACAGTACCCCCCCCACTCACCGAGCGCCTCCTGGCGCACTCGAGGAGGAATCCTGGCGGCAACGGAGGAAATCATCAATCAGTGAACGGTCCAGCACGTCCCGAGACGGAACCCAACTCCTCTCCTCAGGACCGTAACCCTCCCAATCCACTAAGTATTGGTGACCCCGTCCCCGAGAACGCATGTCCATGATCCTACGTACCTTGTAAATAGGTGCGCTCTCGACAAGGACGGGAGGGGGGGGAGGGAAGACGAACGGGGGTGCGAAGAAAGGGCTTGACACAGGAGACATGGAAGACAGGATGGACGCGACGAAGATGTCGTGGAAGAAGCAGTCGCACAGCGACAGGATTGACGACCTGGGAGACACGGAACGGACCAATGAACCGCGGAGTCAACTTACGAGAAGCTGTCGTAAGAGGAAGGTTGCGAGTGGAAAGCCACACTCTCTGGCCGCAACAATACCTAGGACTCTTAATCCTACGTTTATTGGCGGCTCTCACAGTCTGTGCCCTGTAACGGCAAAGTGCAGACCTCACCCTCCTCCAGGTGCGCTCACAACGTTGGACAAACGCTTGAGCGGAGGGAACACTGGACTCGGCAAGCTGGGATGAGAACAGAGGAGGCTGGTAACCCAGACTACTCTGAAACGGAGATAACCCAGTAGCAGACGAAGGAAGCGAGTTGTGAGCGTATTCTGCCCAGGGGAGCTGTTCTGCCCAAGACGCAGGGTTTCTGAAAGAAAGGCTGCGTAGTATGCGACCAATCGTCTGATTGGCCCTCTCTGCTTGACCGTTAGACTGGGGATGAAACCCGGAAGAGAGACTGACGGACGCACCAATCAAACGACAGAACTCCCTCCAAAACTGTGACGTGAATTGCGGACCTCTGTCTGAAACGGCGTCTAACGGGAGGCCATGAATTCTGAACACATTCTCGATGATGATTTGTGCCGTCTCCTTAGCGGAAGGAAGTTTAGCGAGAGGAATGAAATGTGCCGCCTTAGAGAACCTATCGACAACCGTAAGAATCACAGTCTTCCCCGTAGACAAAGGCAGACCGGTAATGAAGTCTAGGGCGATGTGAGACCATGGTCGAGAAGGAATGGGGAGCGGTCTGAGACGACCGGCAGGAGGAGAGTTACCTGACTTAGTCTGCGCGCAGTCCGAACAAGCAGCCACGAAACGGCGCGTGTCACGCTCCTGAGTCGGCCACCAAAAGCGCTGGCGAATAGAAGCAAGAGTGCCTCGAACACCGGGATGACCAGCTAACTTGGCAGAGTGAGCCCACTGAAGAACAGCCAGACGAGTGGAAACAGGAACGAAAAGAAGGTTACTAGGACAAGCGCGCGGCAACGCAGTGTGCGTGAGTGCTTGCCTAACCTGTCTTTCAATTCCCCAGACTGTCAACCCGACAACACGCCCATAAGGAAGAATCCCCTCGGGATCAGTAGAAGCCACAGAAGAACTAAAAAGACGGGATAAGGCATCAGGCTTGGTGTTCTTGCTACCCGGACGGTAAGAAATCACAAACTCGAAACGAGCGAAAAATAACGCCCAACGAGCTTGACGAGCATTAAGTCGTTTGGCAGAACGGATGTACTCAAGGTTCTTATGGTCTGTCCAAACGACAAAACGACAGAACGACAGAACGGTCGCCCCCTCCAACCACTGTCGCCATTCGCCTAGGGCTAAGCGGATGGCGAGCAGTTCGCGGTTACCCACATCATAGTTGCGTTCAGATGGCGACAGGCGATGAGAAAAATAAGCGCAAGGATGAACCTTATCGTCAGACTGGAAGCGCTGGGATAGAATGGCTCCCACGCCTACCTCTGAAGCGTCAACCTCGACAATGAATTGTCTAGTGACGTCAGGAGTAACGAGGATAGGAGCGGACGTAAAACGTTTTTTTAGAAGATCAAAAGCTCCCTGGGCGGAACCGGACCACTTAAAACACGTCTTGACAGAAGTAAGAGCTGTGAGAGGGGCAGCAACTTGACCGAAATTACGAATGAAACGCCGATAGAAATTAGCGAAACCTAGAAAGCGCTGCAACTCGACACGTGACCTTGGAACGGGCCACTCACTGACAGCTTGGACCTTAGCGGAATCCATCTGAATGCCTTCAGCGGAAATAACGGAACCGAGAAAAGTAACGGAGGAGACATGAAAAGAGCACTTCTCAGCCTTCACGTAGAGACAATTCTCTAAAAGGCGCTGGAGAACACGTCGAACGTGCTGAACATGAATCTCGAGTGACGGTGAAAAAATCAGGATATCGTCAAGGTAGACAAAAACAAAGATGTTCAGCATGTCTCTCAGAACATCATTAACTAATGCCTGAAAAACAGCTGGCGCATTGGCGAGACCAAACGGCAGAACCCGGTACTCAAAATGCCCTAACGGAGTGTTAAACGCCGTTTTCCACTCGTCCCCCTCTCTGATGCGCACAAGATGGTAAGCGTTACGAAGGTCCAACTTAGTAAAGCACCTGGCTCCCTGCAGAATCTCGAAGGCTGATGACATAAGGGGAAGCGGATAACGATTCTTAACCGTTATGTCATTCAGCCCTCGATAATCCACGCAGGGGCGCAGAGTACCGTCCTTTTTCTTAAAAAAAAAAACCCCGCCCCGGCCGGAGAGGAAGAAGGCACTATGGTACCGGCGTCAAGAGACACAGACAAATAATCCTTTAGAGCCTTACGTTCGGGAGCCGACAGAGAGTATAGTCTACCCCGAGGAGGAGTGGTCCCCGGAAGGAGATCAATACTACAATCATACGACCGGTGAGGAGGAAGGGAGTTGGCTCGGGACCGACTGAAGACCGTGCGCAGATCATGATATTCCTCCGGCACTCCTGTCAAATCGCCAGGTTCCTCCTGAGAAGTGGGGACAGAAGAAATGGGAGGGATGGCAGACATTAAACACTTCACATGACAAGAAACGTTCCAGGATAGGATAGAATTACTAGACCAATTAATAGAAGGATTATGACATACTAGCCAGGGATGACCCAAAACAACAGGTGTAAAAGGTGAACGAAAAATCAAAAAAGAAATAGTCTCACTGTGGTTACCAGATACTGTGAGGGTTAAAGGTAGTGTCTCAAATCTGATACTGGGAAGATGACTACCATCTAAGGCGAACATGGGCGTAGGCTTGTCTAACTGTCTGAAAGGAATGTCATGTTTCCGAGCCCATGCTTCGTCCATGAAACAACCCTCAGCCCCAGAGTCTATCAAGGCACTGCATGTAGCACCCGAACCGGTCCAGCGTAGATGGACCGACATAGTAGTACAGGATCTAGATGGAGAGACCTGAGTAGTAGCGCTCACCAGTAGCCCTCCGCTTACTGATGAGCTCTGGCTTTTACTGGACATGAATTGACAAAATGTCCATCAAATCCGCAATAGAGGCACAGGCGGTTGGTGATCCTCCGTTCCCTCTCCTTAGTCGAGATGCGAATACCTCCCAGCTGCATGGGCTCAGTCTCTGAGCCAGAGGAGGTGAGATCGTTGCGAAGCGGAGCAGGGAAACACCGTTGATGCGAGCTCTCTTCCACGAGCTTGGTGACGAAGATCTACCCGTCGTTCTATGCGGATGGCGAGAGCAATCAAAGAGTCCACACTGGAAGGAACCTCCCGGGAGAGAATCTCATCTTTGACCACTGCGTGGAGTCCCTCCAGAAAACGAGCGAGCAGCGCCGGCTCGTTCCAGTCACTAGAGGCAGCAAGAGTGCGAAACTCTATAGAGTAATCCGTTATGGATCGATCACCTTGGCATAGGGAAGCCAGGGCCCTAGAAGCCTCCCTACCAAAAACTGAACGGTCAAAAACCCGAATCATCTCCTCTTTAAAGTTCTGGTAATTGTTTGAACAATCAGCCCTTGCCTCCCAGATAGCTGTGCCCCACTCTCGAGCCCGGCCAGTAAGGAGTGAAATGACGTAAGCAACCCGAGCTCTCTCTCTAGAGTATGTGTTGGGTTGGAGAGAGAACACAATATCACACTGGGTGAGAAAGGAGCGGCACTCCTTGGGCTGCCCGGAGTAGCAAGGTGGGTTATTAACCCTAGGTTCCGGAGGCTCGGCAGACCAGGAAGTAACAGGTGGCACGAGACGAAGACTCTGGAACTGTCCAGAGAGGTCGGAAACCTGAGCGGCCAGGTTCTCCATGGCATGACGAGCAGCAGACAATTCCTGCTCGTGTCTGCCGAGCATGGCTCCTTGGATCTCGACGGCAGTGTTACGAGCGTCTGTAGTCGCTGGGTCCATTCTTTGGTCGGATCTTTCTGTTATGCAGGTGAATGAGGACCCAAAAACGACTTGGCGAAAACAGAGTCTTTAATCCAGTTTAAGGAAATAGCAATACTCCTAGACAAATCGGAGCGGTAAATAAAGCATAAAAACAATTTCACTCGTAATCACGAGAACTGACTGGAGACTCGATAATAAACTGCAGGTTGCCTCGGGAAGGCACTTGACCGTAGCAGACTCAGACACCTGCTCACCACGCAGCATCTGAGGGAAACACGACACGACAGGGCGATACAAAGACACAGCACGGTGAACAATATACAAGGATCCGACAGGACAGAAACGGAAAACAAGGGGAGAAATAGGGACTCTAATCAGGGGAAAAGATAGGGAACAGGTGTGGGAAGACTAAATGATTGATTAGGGGAATAGGAACAGCTGGGAGCAGGAACGGAACGATAGAGAGAAGAGAGAGAGAGAGGGAGAGAGAAGTAAGTCGCTCTGGATAAGAGCGTCTGCTAAATGACTTAAATGTAAATGTAATGTAAATGTAAAAAGGGGAACGAACCTAAAAAGACCAGCAGGGGGAAAACGAACAGAAGGAAAAGCAAAATGACAAGACAATATAAGACAAAACATGACAGTTTGTAGGCCTTTTTGCTCGCACACGCTTTTTCAGTTCTGCCCACAAATTTTCTATAGGATTGAGGTCAGGGCTTTGTGATGGCCACTCCAATACCTTGACTTTGTTGTCCTTAAGCCATTTGGCCACAACCTTGGAAGTATGCTTGGGGTCGTTGTCCATTTGGACGACCTACATGCGACAAAGCTTTAACTTCCTGACAGATGCCTTGAGATGTTGCTTCAATAGATCCACATAATTTCACGACGTCATGATGGCATCTATTTTGTAAAGTGCACCGGTCCCTCCTGCAACAAAGCACCCGCACAACATGATGCTGCCACCCCCATGCTTCACAGTTTGGACCGTGCTCTTCGGCTTGCAAGCCTCTGCCTTTTTCCTCCAAACACATCAGACCAGAGAACATTTCTCCAAAAAGTATGATCTTTGTCCCCATGTGCAGTTGCAAACCGTAGTCTGGCTTTTACATGGTGGTTTTGGAGCAGTGGCTTCTTCCTTGCTGAGTGGCATTTCAGGTTATGTCGATATAGGACTCGTTTTACTGTGGCCATAGATACTTTTGTACCTGTTTCCTCCAGCATCTTCACAAGGTCCTTTGCTGTTGTCCTGGGGTTGATTTGCACTTTTCGTACCAAAGTACGTTAATCTCTAGGAGACAGAACGCATCTCTTTCCTGAGCGGTATGACGGCTGCATGGTGTTTATACTGCGTACTATTGTTTGTACAGATGAACGTGGTACCTTCAGGCGTTTGGAATTTACTCCCAAGGATGAACCAGACTTGTGGAGGTCTACAATTTATTTTCTGAGTTCTTGGCTGATCTATTTTGATTTTCCCGTGAAGTCAAGCAAAGAGGCACTGAGTTTGAAGGTAGGCCTTGAAATACATCCACAGGTACACCCCCAATTGACTCAAATGATGTCAATTAGCCTATCAGAAGCTTCTAAAGCCATGACATAATTTTCTGGAACTTTCCAAGCTGTTTAAAGGCACAGTCAACTTAGTGTATGTAAACTCCTGACCATCTGGAATTGTGAAACAGTGAATTACAAGTGAAATCATTTGTCTGTAAACAATTGTTGGAAAAATTACTTGTGTCATGCACAAAGTAGATGTCCTAACCGACTTGACAAAACTATAGTTTGTTTAACAATAATAATAATAATAATATATGCCATTTAGCAGACGCTTTTATCCAAAGCGACTTACAGTCATATGTGCATACATTCTACGTATGGGTGGTCCCAGGAATCGAACCCACTACCCTGGCGTTACAAGCGCCATGCTCTACAAACTGAGCTACAGAAGGACCACCGTGTGGAGTGGTTGAAAAACGTGTTTTAATGACTCCATCCTAAGTGTATGTAAACTTTCGACTTCAACTGTATATACACCTGTTCTGAAAGGCCCCAGAGTCTTCAACACCACAAAGCAAGGGGCACCATGAAGACCAAGGAGCTCCCCAAACAGGTCAGGGACAAAGTTGTGCAGAAGTACAGATCAGGGTTGGGTTATAAAGAAGTATCTGAAACTTTGAACATCCCACGGAGCACCATTACATCCATTATTAAATAATGGAAAGAATATGGCACCACAACAAACCTCCCAAGAGAGGGCCACCCACCAAAACTCACAGACCAGGCAAGGAGGGCATTAATCAGAGAGGCAACAAAGAGACCAAAGATAACCCTGAAGGAGCTGAAAAGCTCCACAGCAGAGATTGGAGCTGTACACTGAAGAGTGGCCAGAAAAAAGCCAATCCTTAATTAAAGAAAATAATAAGCAAACGCGTTTGGTGTTGGCCAAAAGATATGTGGGAGACTCCCCAAACACATGAAGGGACTGAGAAACTGGTCAGACTTGAAGGAATGATGGATGGTGTTAAATATATATTATATTATATATAAATACAGGGAAATTATTGAGGGAAACCTGTTTCAGTCTTCAAGAGATTTGAGACTGGGACGAAGGTTCACCTTCCAGCAGGACAATGACCCTAAGCATACAGTACTGCTAAAGCAACACTCAAGTGGTTTAAGGGGAAACATTTAAATGTTGTGGAATGGCCTAGTCAAAGCCCAGACTTCAATCCAATTGAGAATCTGTGGTATGACTTAAAGATTGCTCTACACCAGCGGAACCCATCCTACTTGAAGGACCAGGAGCAGTTTTGCCTTGAAGAATGGACAACAATCTCAGTGGCTAGATGTGCTAAGCTTATAGAGACATACCCCAAGAGATGTGCAGCTGTAATTGCTGTGAAAGGTGGCTCTACAAAGTATTGACTTTGGGGGGTGAATAGTTATGCACGATCAAGTTGGATTTTTTTTGGTCTTATTTCTTGTTTGTTTCACAAGAAAAATGATCTTGCATCTTCAAAGTGGTAGGCATACTGTGTCAATCAAATGATACAAATCCCCCAAAATCTATCTTAATTCCAGGCCGTAAGGGCTCCCTGCCTGTGCCATTAAACCCCTTCAACTCATCCAGAACGCCGCAGCCCGTCTGGTGTTCAACCTTCCCAAGTTCTCTCACGTCACCCCGCTCCTCCGTTCTCTCCACTGGCTTCCAGTTGAAGCTCGCATCCGCTACAAGACCATGGTGCTTGCCTACGGAGCTGTGAGGGGAACGGCACCTCAGTACCTCCAGGCTCTGATCAGGCCCTACACCCAAACAAGGGCACTGCGTTCATCCACCTCTGGCCTGCTCGCCTCCCTACCACTGAGGAAGTACAGCTCCCGCTCAGCCCAGTCAAAACTGTTCGCTGCTCTGGCCCCCCAATGGTGGAACAAACTCCCTCACGACGCCAGGACAGCGGAGTCAATCACCACCTTCCGGAGACACCTGAAACCCCACCTCTTTAAGGAATACCTAGGATAGGATAAGTATTCCCTCCCCCCTTTAAGATTTAGATGCACTATTGTAAAGTGACTGTTCCACTGGATGTCATAAGGTGAATGCACCAATTTGTAAGTCGCTCTGGATAAGAGCGTCTGCTAAATGACTTAAATGTAAAATGTAATGTAAATGCAATGAAATAGGAAAAATGCTAAGGGGGTTGAATAATTTCGTAAGCCACTGTAGGAAAGATAATCAAGGAGGTGATGGAGTCCAGGTGAGTGTCATGAGGCGCAATTACTAATTACGATGGTGACAGGTGTGAGGGATAATCAGCAGCCTGATGACCTAGAGGCCGGAGAGGGAGTATACGTGACAGTTCCACTGTGAGGTCACCAAAAGAGATGAGGTGGTTCCACTGTGAGGTCACCAAAAGAGATGAGGTGGTTCCACTGTGAGGTCACCAGAAGAGATGAGGTAGTTCCACTGTGAGGTCACCAAAAGAGATGAGGTGGTTCCACTGTGAGGTCACCAAAAGAGATGAGGTGGTTCCACTGTGAGGTCACCAAAAGAGCTGAGAGGTGGAAGGAGGAGAGATGAGTGGTTTGGAGGAGTCAGGAGGAGAGATGAGTGGTTTGGTGGAGGAAGGAGGAGAGAAGAGTGGTTTGGAGGAGGAAGGAGGAGACATGAGTGGTTTGGTGGAGGAAGGAGGAGAGAAGGGTGGTTTGGAGGAGGAAGGAGGAGACATGAGTGGTTTGGAGGGAGGAGGAAGGAGGAGAGATGAGTGGTTTGAAGGAGGAAGGAGGAGGGAAGAGTGGTTTGGAGGAGAAAAGAGTGGTTTGGAGGAGGAAGGAGGAGAGAAGAGTGGTTTGAAGGAGGAAGGAGGAGAGGAGTGGTTTGAAGGAGGAAGGAGGAGAGGAGTGGTTTGAAGGAGGAAGGAGGAGAGAAGAGTGGTTTGAAGGAGGAAGGAGGAGAGAAGAGTGGTTTGAAGGAGGAAGGAGGAGAGAAGAGTGGTTTGGAGGAGGAAGGAGGAGAGAAGAGTGGTTTGAAGGGAGGAGGAAGGAGGAGAGAAGAGTGGTTTGAAGGGTGGAGGAAGGAGGAGAGAAGAGTGGTTTGGAGGAGGAAGGAGGAGAGAAGAGTGGTTTGAAGGGAGGAGTAAGGAGGAGAGAAGAGTGGTTTGAAGGGAGGAGGAAGGAGGAGAGAAGAGTGGTTTGAAGGGAAGAGTAAGGAGGAGAGAAGAGTGGTTTGAAGGGTGGAGGAAGGAGGAGAGAAGAGTGGTTTGGAGGAGGAAGGAGGAGAGAAGAGTGGTTTGAAGGGAGGAGTAAGGAGGAGAGAAGAGTGGTTTGAAGGGAGGAGGAAGGAGGAGAGAAGAGTGGTTTGGAGGGAGGAGGAAGGAGGAGAGAAGAGTGGTTTGAAGGGAGGAGGAAGGAGGAGAGAAGAGTGGTTTGGAGGGAGGAGGAAGGAGGAGAGAAGAGTGGTTTGAAGGGAGGAGGAAGGAGGAGAGAAGAGTGGTTTGAAGGGAGGAGGAAGGAGGAGAGAAGAGTGGTTTGGAGGGAGGAGGAAGGAGGAGAGAAGAGTGGTTTGGAGGGAGGAGGAAGGAGGAGAGAAGAGTGGTTTGGAGGAGGAAGGAGGAGAGAAGAGTGGTTTGGAGGGAGGAGGAAGGAGGAGAGAAGAGTGGTTTGAAGGGAGGAGGAAGGAGGAGAGAAGAGTGGTTTGAAGGGAGGAGGAAGGAGGAGAGAAGAGTGGTTTGAAGGGAGGAGGAAGGAGGAGAGAAGAGTGGTTTGGAGGAGGAAGGAGGAGAGAAGAGTGGTTTGGAGGGAGGAGGAAGGAGGAGAGAAGAGTGGTTTGGAGGGAGGAGGAAGGAGGAGAGAAGAGTGGTTTGGAGGGAGGAGGAAGGAGGAGAGAAGAGTGGTTTGGAGGGAGGAGGAAGGAGGAGAGAAGAGTGGTTTGAAGGGAGGAGGAAGGAGGAGAGAAGAGTGGTTTGAAGGGAGGAGGAAGGAGGAGAGAAGAGTGGTTTGGAGGGAGGAGGAAGGAGGAGAGAAGAGTGGTTTGAAGGGAGGAGGAAGGAGGAGAGAAGAGTGGTTTGGAGGGAGGAGGAAGGAGGAGAGAAGAGTGGTTTGGAGGGAGGAGGAAGGAGGAGAGAAGAGTGGTTTGAAGGTGACGCTTCTTTAGTTTGTCTGACTGTCTTGGTGAGAATCTCAAGTTGAGTTTTACAGTTAACTTCCTGAAACTAGATCTGTCTTTTGGCTGTCATGGCAAATTAAAAAAATGTAATAACATTTTACTTGTCAAAACTGGTGTGACATAAAACACTTTTAGTTCCTTGTATTAATAATGTCAGTGTTGTTTTCCTATTAATAATAACAATTTATCTGTGAAATTAGACATTGAACTTGAGCCCTGTTTCAACAAGCTGTTTAAGAGAATGATTTACAGAATGACAGTAAAGTGAATAGTTATTGTGATAGCACGCCCGAGTTTTAAACAATGTTTGGATGTCTCATACCCGAAGAAAAGGATAGACCCAAATATATAGGGTAAACATATAGACCTAAAGCATTTTAAAACAGGTTCAAAAGCTAATTAGCTTTATTTTCTTGTAATTCAATGGCTTCACCTGAGTGTCCTTGCCAGCCAGGGCAAAACATTCCAATGTTAAAGTCTTGTGAATCTCATGCATATATATATATATATATATATATATGTATATATATTTATGTCAACAATGGGAGAGAGGTAATAGGCAATGTGTCATCAGCATCTGGCTCTGAGGAGCATTCCTGGGAGATGAGGCCTACCCAAAACTATTCAATAAAATTCCTTATTATATTCTGTCTCTGTCATTCAATTAAGCCTGTACTCGATTGAACTATTTTTATAACTGATATAAATCCAGTCAAATTTTAGTATATTAATTCAAATGAAATTTTATTTGTCACATACACAGATGTTAATGCGAGTGTAGCGAAATGCTTGTGCTTCTAGTTCCGACAATGTAGTAATAACCAACGAGTAATCTAGCTAACAATACCACAACTAATACCTTATACACACAAGTGTAAAGGGATGAAGAATATGTACATAAAGATATATGAATGAGTGATGGTACAGAACGGCATAGGCAAAATGCAGTAGATGGTATTGAGTACAGTATATACATATGAGATGAGTAACATTATATAAAGTGGCATTGTTTGAAGTGACTAGTGATACATTTATTACATCCAATTTTTACACTATTAAAGTGGCTGGAGTTGAGTCAGTGTGTTGGCAGCAGCCACTCAATGTTAGTGATAGCTGTTTAACAGTCTGATGATAGGCAAAATTCAGTAGATAGTATCGAGTACAGTATATACATATGAGATGAGTAATGTAGGGTATGTAAACAAAGTGGCATAGTTTAAAGTGGCTAGTGATACATGTATTACATAAAGATGGCAAGATGCAGTAGATGATGCAGTAGATGGTACAGGGTACAGTATATACATATAAGATGAGTAATGTAGGGTATGTAAACATTATATTAAGTGGCATTGTTTAAAGTGGCTAATGATACATTTTTACATCAATTTTTCCATCAATTCCCATTACATTTTTTACATCAATTTCCATTATTAAAGTGTCTGGAGTTGAGTCAGTATGTTGGCAGCAGCCACTCAATGTTAGTGGTGGCTGTTTAAAACTTGTTGAGGATAGGGGGCAGTATTTTCACTTTGGATGAATTGCCCATAGTGAACTGCATCCTACTCTGTCCTAGATTGCTAATATATGCATATTATTATTACTACTATTGGATGGAAAACACTCTGAAGTTTCTAAAACTGTTTGAATTATGTCTGTGAGTATAACAGAACTCATAGGACAGGCAATCTTCCAAACAATATGTGAAATTCTGAAAGTTGGGGGATACGCCCACCTTTCCCAACAAGATATGGATCTGGTAGCACTTCCCACGCCTCCCACTAGATGTCCTCATTCAGTAGAAAGTGGAATGGAGCATTTGCTGTGAACTTTGACCGAATGGGAGGGGAAATAGTCAGTGTCCCGACAGACTGCCATTTTCCCGTGGCGCATTTCTCTGTGGGTGCTACCTCTGTTCCATTTGGCTCCAGATGAAAACGTATGATCCGGTTGGAACGTTATTGGATATATATGATAATAACATCCTGAAGATTGATTCTCTACTTAGTTTGACCAGTTTATTCGACCTGGAATATATCTTTTGGAAGTTTTCGTGCGAGTTATCTTGGACCAGCAGTCAGTTTTTGGGCACGTGAGCTGAAAGTGATAGCAAATGCAGCTACTTGGACACTAGTATTGGAAATTATGGAACAAAACAACAATTTATTGTGGAACTAGGACTCCTTGCACTACATTCTGATGAAAGATCATCAAAGGTCAGGGAATATTTATGATGTAATTTCGTATTTCTGTTGACTCCAACATGGCGGAGAAATACTGTTACGTCTGAGCGCTGTCTCAGATTTTTGCATGGTAGGCGTTTTCCGTAACGTTTAAAAAAAATCTGACACAGCGGTTGCATTAAGAACCACTGTGTCTTTCATTATATTGTGGAAGGACCACTAGAGGGCAGGCTGGGCTCATGGATAGTAGCCCAACAAAGCATGGGAGACAAGGTAACCAGAGTCAATTAAGCACAGCTGACAGTACTAATGACATACTCTCCTTCCCCTATAAAAGAGAGAATGGAACCAGCAGAGAGGGGAGGAAACTATCTCTGGAAGATGGCCACCGAGAGAGAGAAGCTGTGCTGAAAGAACCACGAAGACGGTGACAAACCCGTGATTTATGTTTGTTGTAGTTTAAAGATTATCCTATTGTGTTCTTGTTTCATCTGGAGAAGAAGATGTGTGTTTTTTCCTTGGAAGATTGTTCATTGATTTATGTTAGAATGTTTTTGTTGACAAAATACCCTCAATAGAGAACCGTGTTCAACCAGAAAAACCTACTCCTGACTCGTTTATTCCACCTTCCCGCTTTAGAGTGACGCCTAATTACTTGGTACGCTCACAATATGTAGAACATGTATCTTTAGTCAAAGTTTATGATGAGTATTTCTGTTTTCTGGTGTAGCTTTCTATAATTCCCCCGGATATTTTGGAGGAATTTCTGAACATGGCGTCAATGTAAACCGAGATTTGTGGATATAAAAATGCATATTATCGAACAAAACATAAATGTATTGTGTAACATGATGTCATATGAGTGTCATCTGATGAAGATTTTCAAAAGGTTAGGGATTCATTTTATCTCTAATCCTGCTTTTGTGATTTTATCTTTGACTTGAAAAAATGGCTGCGTTTTTCCTTTGATTTGGTGGTGGTCTAACATAAATATATGTTGTGTTTTCGCTGTAAAACATTTTAAAAATATGACTTGATGGGTAGATGAACAAGATGTTTATCTTTCATTTGAGGTACTGGACTTGTTAATGTGTGAAAGGTAAATATTTCTAAAGAATATTTTTATATTCCCTGCGCCACCTTTTCAGCTGAATGGGGGGGGGGTTTAACAGTCTGATGGCCTTGAGATCGAACCTGTTCTTCAGTCTCTCGGTCCCAGCTTTGTTGCACCTGTACTGACCTCGCCTTCTGGATGATAGCGGGGTGAACAGGCAGTGGCTAGGGTGGTTGTTGTCCTTGATGATCTTTATGGCCTTCCTGTGACATCGGGTGGTGTAGGTGTCCTGTAGGGCAGGTTGTTTGCCCCTGGTGATGCGTTGTGCAGACATCACTACCCTCTGGAGAGCCTTACGGTTGTGGGTGGAGCAGTTGCTGTACCAGGCGGTGATACAGCCCGACAGGATGCTCTCGATTGTGCATCTGTAGAAGTTTGTGAGTGCTTTCGGTGACAACAGCAGACTGGGATAAGGATTGATTTATGTCCGTCACGAACGTGACTGTATCAAAGCGAGCAAAGAAGTTGTTTAGTCTGTCTGGGAGCAAGACATCCTGATTAATTCGGTATACTATAGCCTATATATATAATATTCTGTATATTTTCATAACTAATATAAATTTGGTATACTACAGCCTATATATAATATTCAGCCCATATGAACACATGCATATTTGGCTATATAAAGAACAGCTCTGCATGATTTAATGAAAAGCAGAAAATGGAAAACATTGCTTCTCATTCTTTAAAAAAATACTCAGAAACAGGCAACAGGCTGTACAGCTGGCTTCACAGTTTCCAAGCTGGCTTCACTGTTTCCCTGCTCAATTTATCTCAACAAAGATGAGGGCGCGAGAGGAACTGTGTGCTGAGTAGTACCTTCCACCCCCCACTGTGTGCTGAGTAGTACCTTCACCCCCCGCTGTGTACTGAGTAGTACCTTCCACCCCCCCTCCTATCACCATGTAAAACAGACTGGTACTATAGATTAGGGCAAGGTGTTATATAAACTGGTACTATAAATTAGGGCTAGGTGTTATATAGACTGGTACTATAGATTAGGGCAAGGTGTTATATAAACTGGTACTATAAATTAGGGCTAGGTGTTATATAGACTGGTAATATAGATTAGGGCTAGGTGTTATATAGACTGGTACTATAGATTAGGGCTAGGTGTTATAATCTCACCATGTAGGACAGACTGGTACTATAGATTAGGTCTAGGTGTTATATAGACTGGTACTATAGATTAGGGCTAGGTGTTATATAGACTGGTACTATAGATTAGGGCTAGGTGTTATATAGACTGGTACTATAGATTAGGGCTAAATGGCATTTATTATTATTATTATTATTATTATTCTATAGATTAGGACAGACTGGTACTATAGATTAGGTCTAGGTGTTATATAGACTGGTACTATAGATTAGGAATCAGTGTTATATAGACTGGTACTATAGATTAGGGCTAGGTGCTATATAGAATGGTACTATAGGTTAGGGCTAGGTGCTATATAGAATGGTACTATATGTTAGGAATAGATGTTATATAGACTGGTACTATAGATTAGGGCTAGGTGTTATACAGACTGGTTCTATAGATTAGGGCTAGGTGTTTATAATCCCACCATGTTGGACAGACTGGTACCATAGATTATGAATAGGTGTTATATAGACTGGTACTACAGATTAGGGCTAGGTGTTATACAGACTGGTACTATAGATTAGGGCTTGGTGTTATATAGACTGGTACTATAGATTAGGGCTAGGTGTTATACAGAATGGTACTATAGGTTTGGATAAAAGTGTCTATATAAATGGCATTTATTATTATTATTATTATTATTCTATAGATTAGGGCTAGGTGTTATAATCCCACTATGTTGGACAGACTGGTACTATAGATTAGGGATAGGTGTCATATAGCCTGGTACTATAGATTAGGGATAGGTGTTATACAGACTGGTACTATAGATTAGGGCTTGGTGTTATATAGACTGGTACTATAGATTAGGGCTAGGTGTTATATAGACTGGTACTATAGATTAGGGCTAGGTGTTATATAGACTGGTACTATAGATTAGGGCTAGGTGTCATATAGACTGGTACTATAGATCAGGGCTAGGTGTTATATAGACTGGTGCTATAGATTAGGGCTAGGCGTTATATAGACTGGTACTATAGATTAGGGTTAGGTGTTATATAGACTGGTACTAAAGATTAAGGCTAGGTGTTATATAGACTGGTACTATAGATTAGGGCTAGGTGTTATAATCCCACCATGTAGGACAGACTGGTACTATAGATTAGGGTTAAGCGTTATATAGATTGGTACTATAGATTAGGGTTAGGTGTTATATAGACTGGTACTATAGATTAAGGCTAGGTGTTATATAGACTGGTACTATGGATTAGGGCTAGGTGGTATTATCCCACCATATAGACTGGTACTATAGATTAGGGTAAGGTGTTGTAATCTCACCATGTAGGACAGACTGGTGCTATAGATTGGGGCTAGGTGTTAAATAGACTGGTACTATAGATTAGGGTTAGGTGTTATATAGACTGGTACTATGGATTAGGGCTAGGTGTTATATAGACTGGTACTATAGATTAGGGTTAGGTGTTATTGTCTCACCATGCAGGACAGACTGGTGCTATAGATTATGAATAGGTGTTATATAGACTGGTACTATAGATTAGGGCTAGGTGTTATATAGACTGGTACTATAGATTAGGGCTAGGTGTTATATAGACTGGTAATATAGATTAGGGTTAGGTGTTATTGTCTCACCATGCAGGACAGACTGGTGCTATAGATTAGGGCTAGGTGTTAAACAGACTGGTAATATAGTTTAGGGCTAGGTGTTAAACAGACTGGTAATATAGTTTAGGTGTTAAACAGACTGGTGCTATAGATTAGGGCTAGGTGTTATTGTCTCACCATGCAGGACAGACTGGTACTATAGATTAGGGCTAGGTGTTATTGTCTCACCATGCAGGACAGACTGGTACTATAGATTAGGGCTAGGTGTTATTGTCTCACCATGCAGGACAGACTGGTACTATAGATTAGGGCTAGGTGTTATTGTCTCACCATGCAGGACAGACTGGTGCTATAGATTAGGGTTAGGTGTTATTGTCTTGCAGGACAGACTGGTGCTATAGATTAGGGCTAGGTGTTAAATGCAGGACAGACTGGTACTATAGATTAGGGCTAGGTGTTATATAGTCTGGTACTATGCAGGACAGACTGGTATTATATAGACTGGTACTATAGATTAGGGTTATTGTCTCACCATGCAGGACAGACTGGTACTATAGATTAGGGCTAGGTGTTATAGACTGTCTCACCATAGGGCAGGACAGACTGGTACTATAGATTAGGGCTAGGTGTTATTGTCTCACCATGCAGGACAGACTGGTACTATAGATTAGGGCTAGGTGTTATTGTCTCACCATGCAGGACAGACTGGTACTATAGATTAGGGCTAGGTGTTATTGTCTCACCATGCAGGACAGACTGGTGCTATAGATTAGAGTTAGGTGTTATTGTCTCACCATGCAGGACAGACTGGTACTATAGATTAGGGCTAGGTGTTATTGTCTCACCATGCAGGACAGACTGGTACAGGCTCCAATAGATACTGAGGCAGTTCTTCTCTCTCTTCATGCCTCGTTTACACTGGCAGCCGTGCAGCGGGGAGGACAGCAGGGCCGTGACTGCGTTCTCACACTGGTTCCTGGCCCCAGGGCCCAGCTTCACACTGCCGTCCCCCGCCACACACTGTCTCAGCGTCCGCAGACGAGGGCTGCACGCGTCATCACTGGAGCAGGTGTCCCCAGCCTGTAGACAGTCTCTGTCCCTCCCCGCAGACACAGCGAGGGGGAGCCCTGAGGAAGAGACAGCACGAATTAAAACAGTTTCAAGTGGAAGTACAACGCTAGGTAATCAAACTGGTTAGTACTCGGTGATACTACTGGTTAGTACTCGGTGATACTACTGGTTAGTACTCGGTGATACTACTGGTTAGTACTCGGTGATACTACTGGTTAGTACTCTGTGATACTACTGGTTGGTACTAGGTAATCAAACTGGTTAGTACTCGGTAATCCAACTGGTTAGTACTAGGTGATACCAACTGGTTAGTACTAGGTGATACTACTGGTTAGTACTAGGTGATACTACTGTTTAGTACTAGGTGATACTACTGGTTAGTACTAGGTGATACTACTGGTTAGTACTCGGTAATCAAACTGGTTAGTACTCGGTAATCAAACTGGTTAGTGTTAGGTGATACTACTGGTTAGTACTAGGTGATACTACTGGTTAGTACTAGGTGATACTACTGGTTAGTACTCAGTAATCAAACTGGTTAGTACTAGGTAATCAAACTGGTTAGTACTAGGTGATACTACTGGTTAGTACTCGGTGATACTACTGGTTAGTACTAGGTGATACTACTGGTTAGTACTAGGTGATACTACTGGTTAGTACTCGGTGATACTACTGGTTAGTACTCGGTGATACTGCTGGTTAGTACTAGGTGGTACTACTGGTTAGTACTAGGTGATACTACTGGTTAGTACTAGGTGATACTACTGGTTAGTACTAGGTGATACTACTGGTTAGTACTAGGTGATACTACTGGTTAGTACTAGGTGATACTACTGGTTAGTACTAGGTAATCAAACTGGTTAGTACTCAGTGATACTACTGGTTAGTACTAGGGGATACTACTGGTTAGTACTAGGGGATACTACTGGTTAGTACTAGGTAATACTACTGGTTAGTACTTGGTAATCAAACTGGTTAGTACTAGGTAATCAAACTGGTTAGTACTAGGTAATCAAACTGGTTAGTACTCGGTGATACTACTGGTTAGTACTCGGTGATACTACTGGTTAGTACTAGGTGGTACTACTGGTTAGTACTAGGTGGTACTACTGGTTAGTACTAGGTGATACTACTGGTTAGTACTAGGTGATACTACTGGTTAGTACTAGGTGATACTACTGGCTAGTACTCGGTGATACTACTGGTTAGTACTAGGTGATACTACTGGTTAGTACTAGGTAATCAAACTGGTTAGTACTCAGTGATACTACTGGTTAGTACTAGGGGATACTACTGGTTAGTACTAGGTAATCAAACTGGTTAGTACTCAGTGATACTACTGGGATACTACTGGTTAGGTGATACTACTGGTTAGTACTAGGTGTACTGGTTAGTACTCGGTGATACTACTGGTTAGTACTCGGTGATACTACTGGTTAGTACTCTGTGATACTACTGGTTAGTACTAGGTGATACTACTGGTTAGTACTAGGTGATACTACTGGGTTGATACTACTGGTTAGTACTAGGTGATACTACTGGTTAGTACTGGTAATACTAGGTGATAACTGGTTAGTTAGTACTGGTTAGTACTAGGTAATCAAACTGGATACTACTGGTTAGTACTGGTTAGTACTAGGTGATACTACTGGGTACTACTGGTTAGTACTCGGTGATACTACTGGTTAGTACTAGGTGGTACTACTGGTTAGTACTAGGTGATACTACTGGCTAGTACTCGGTGATACTACTGGTTAGTACTCGGTGATACTACTGGTTAGTACTCAGTGATACTACTGGTTAGTACTCAGTGATACTACTGGTTAGTACTAGGTGATACTACTGGTTAGTACTAGGTGATACTACTGGTTAGTACTAGGTAATCAAACTGGTTAGTACTCAGTGATACTACTGGTTAGTACTAGGGGATACTACTGGTTAGTACTAGGTAATCAAACTGGTTAGTACTCAGTGATACTACTGGTTAGTACTAGGGGATACTACTGGTTAGTACTAGGTAATCAAACTGGTTAGTACTAGGTAATCAAACTGGTTAGTACTCAGTGATACTACTGGTTAGTACTACTGGGTAATCAAACTGGTTAGTACTAGTGATACTACTGGTTAGTACTAGGGATACTACTGGATACTAGGTACTGGTTAGTACTAGGTAATCAAACTGGTTAGTACTCAGTGATACTACTGGTTAGTATTAGGGGATACTACTGGTTAGTACTCGGTAATCAAACTGGTTAGTACTAGGTAATCAAACTGGTTAGTACTCGGTGATACTACTGGTTAGTACTCGGTGATACTACTGGTTAGTACTCGGTGATACTACTGGTTAGTACTAGGTGATATGTAACATTTTATTACATACAGAATAATACAACGTTTTCTGAGACTATGTTGCTTTTTGAGAACACACAGTACAGGTTGGGAACATCTCATGATATCGTATGTCATATTGTATTTAATTCTTGTGTTACTGTGATCAGGGACCTTTTGTGAATGAAACCCTGGTCTCAATGGGTTTTTTCCTGAATAAATAAAGAATAAATAAATCCATTAAAAAATCCAATAAATTGTTTAACTAGGAAAGATTGTTGAGGTTAACATATAACAGCCCAGAGAGCATGGGGCCGAGATGAGTCCACACACTAACAAAAACAACAACAAGGGGTTCTGTGTTGTCAGGGCAACCTGCCAAGAGGTCAGTAGGAGCTACACACAGACAACAGTACAGCAGACATGGGTTAGGACTGATAATGTCATGTTTCAGAAGTGCTATGTCATGGTTCTGAAGTGCTATGTCATGGTTCTGAAGTGCTATGTCATGGTTCTGAAGTGCTATGTCATGTTTCTGAAGTGCTATGTCATGTTTCTGAAGTGCTATGTCACGGTTCTGAAGTGCTATGTCACGGTTCTGAAGTGCTATGTCATGTTTCTGAAGTGCTATGTCATGTTTCTGAAGTGCTATGTCACGGTTCTGAAGTGCTATGTCACGGTTCTGAAGTGCTATGTCACGGTTCTGAAGTGCTATGTCACGGTTCTGAAGTGCTATGTCACGGTTCTGAAGTGCTATGTCATGTTTCTGAAGTGCTATGTCATGTTTCTGAAGTGCTATGTCATGTTTCTGAAGTGCTATGTCATGGTTCTGATGATAGTACAGCAGAAATCGTGCTACCGTTGATGAACAGGAAGATTTAGAGAAATTAAGACACTCAGCAACTCGACAGAGATCGACTCCCAACCCAATTATCATGAGTGATTTATTTGAATCCCAGGCCAACACAACCCAAAAGGCTCTTTTTATAGCTACTGTAAATTAGTAGAGAGAGCGGGAGGGAGGGAGGGAGGCAGAGAGAGTGAGAGAGCGAGAGGCAGAGAGAGAGAGAGAGACAAAATATCCTCCGTGTACAACGTAGAACACCAAATAATGCATGCAGAGCAGAATTAGGCCGATACCCACTAATTATCAAAATCCAGAAAAGACCCGTTAAATTCTACAACCACTTAAAAGGAAGCGATTCCCAAACCTTCCATAACAAAGCCATCACCTACAGAGAGATGAACCTGGAGAAGAGTCCCCTTAGCAAGCTGGTCCTGGGGCTCTGTTCACAAACACACCCTACAGAGAGATGAACCTGGAGAAGAGTCCCCTAAGCAAGCTGGTCCTGGGGCTCTGTTCACAAACACAAACAGACCCTACAGAGAGATGAACCTGGAGAAGAGTCCCCTTAGCAAGCTGGTCCTGGGGCTCTGTTCACAAACACACCCTACAGAGAGATGAACCTGGAGAAGAGTCCCCTAAGCAAGCTGGTCCTGGGGCTCTGTTCACAAACACAAACAGACCCTACAGAGAGATGAACCTGGAGAAGAGTCCCCTTAGCAAGCTGGTCCTGGGGCTCTGTTCACAAACACACCCTACAGAGAGATGAACCTGGAGAAGAGTCCCCTAAGCAAGCTGGTCCTGGGGCTCTGTTCACAAACACAAACAGACCCTACAGAGAGATGAACCTGGAGAAGAGTCCCCTAAGCAAGCTGGTCCTGGGGCTCTGTTCACAAACACAAACAGACCCTACAGAGAGATGAACCTGGAGAAGAGTCCCCTAAGCAAGCTGGTCCTGGGGCTCTGTTCACAAACACAAACAGACCCTACAGAGAGATGAACCTGGAGAAGAGTCCCCTTAGCAAACTGGTCCTGGGGCTCTGTTCACAAACACACCCTACAGAGAGATGAACCTGGAGAAGAGTCCCCTAAGCAAGCTGGTCCTGGGGCTCTGTTCACAAACACAAACAGACCCTACAGAGAGATGAACCTGGAGAAGAGTCCCCTAAGCAAGCTGGTCCTGGGGCTCTGTTCACAAACACAAACAGACCCTACAGAGAGATGAACCTGGAGAAGAGTCCCCTAAGCAAGCTGGTCCTGGGGCTCTGTTCACAAACACAAACAGACCCTACAGAGAGATGAACCTGGAGAAGAGTCCCCTAAGCAAGCTGGTCCTGGGGCTCTGTTCACAAACACACCCTACAGAGAGATGAACCTGGAGAAGAGTCCCCTAAGCAAGCTGGTCCTGGGGCTCTGTTCACAAACACAAACACACCCTACAGAGAGATGAACCTGGAGAAGAGTCCCCTTAGCAAGCTGGTCCTGGGGCTCTGTTCACAAACAGACCCTACAGAGAGATGAACCTGGAGAAGAGTCCCCTAAGCAAGCTGGTCCTGGGGCTCTGTTCACAAACACAAACACACCCTACAGAGAGATGAACCTGGAGAAGAGTCCCCTAAGCAAACTGGTCCTGGGGCTCTGTTCACAAACACAAACACACCCTACAGAGAGATGAACCTGGAGAAGAGTCCCCTAAGCAAGCTGGTCCTGGGGCTCTGTTCACAAACACAAACACACCCTACAGAGAGATGAACCTGGAGAAGAGTCCCTAAGCAAGCTGGTCCTGGGGCTCTGTTCACAAACACAAACACACCCTACAGAGAGATGAACCTGGAGAAGAGTCCCCTAAGCAAACTGGTCCTGGGGCTCTGTTCACAAACACAAACACACCCTACAGAGAGATGAACCTGGAGAAGAGTCCCCTAAGCAAGCTGGTCCTGGGGCTCTGTTCACAAACACAAACACACCCTACAGAGAGATGAACCTGGAGAAGAGTCCCCTAAGCAAGCTGGTCCTGGGGCTCTGTTCACAAACACAAACACACCCTACAGAGAGATGAACCTGGAGAAGAGTCCCCTAAGCAAACTGGTCCTGGGGCTCTGTTCACAAACACAAACACACCCTACAGAGAGATGAACCTGGAGAAGAGTCCCCTAAGCAAGCTGGTCCTGGGGCTCTGTTCACAAACACAAACACACCCTACAGAGAGATGAACCTGGAGAAGAGTCCCCTAAGCAAGCTGGTCCTGGGGCTCTGTTCACAAACACAAACAGACCCTACAGAGAGATGAACCTGGAGAAGAGTCCCCTAAGCAAGCTGGTCCTGGGGCTCTGTTCACAAACACAAACACACCCTACAGAGAGATGAACCTGGAGAAGAGTCCCCTTAGCAAGCTGGTCCTGGGGCTCTGTTCACAAACACACCCTACAGAGAAATGAACCTGGAGAAGAGTCCCCTAAGCAAGCTGGTCCTGGGGCTCTGTTCACAAACACAAACAGACCCTACAGAGAGATGAACCTGGAGAAGAGTCCCCTAAGCAAGCTGGTCCTGGGGCTCTGTTCACAAACACAAACACACCCTACAGAGAGATGAACCTGGAGAAGAGTCCCCTAAGCAAGCTGGTCCTGGGGCTCTGTTCACAAACAGACCCTACAGAGAGATGAACCTGGAGAAGAGTCCCCTAAGCAAGCTGGTCCTGGGGCTCTGTTCACAAACACAAACAGACCCTACAGAGAGATGAACCTGGAGAAGAGTCCCCTAAGCAAGCTGGTCCTGGGGCTCTGTTCACAAACACAAACACACCCTACAGAGAGATGAACCTGGAGAAGAGTCCCCTTAGCAAGCTGGTCCTGGGGCTCTGTTCACAAACACACCCTACAGAGAAATGAACCTGGAGAAGAGTCCCCTAAGCAAGCTGGTCCTGGGGCTCTGTTCACAAACACAAACAGACCCTACAGAGAGATGAACCTGGAGAAGAGTCCCTAAGCAAGCTGGTCCTGGGGCTCTGTTCACAAACACAAACACACCCTACAGAGAGATGAACCTGGAGAAGAGTCCCCTAAGCAAGCTGGTCCTGGGGCTCTGTTCACAAACACACCCTACAGAGATGAACCTGGAGAAGAGTCCCCTAAGCAAGCTGGTCCTGGGGCTCTGTTCACAAACAAACACACCCTACAGAGAGATGAACCTGGAGAAGAGTCCCCTAAGCAAGCTGGTCCTGGGGCTCTGTTCACAAACAGACCCTACAGAGAGATGAACCTGGAGAAGAGTCCCCTTAGCAAGCTGGTCCTGGGGCTCTGTTCACAAACACACCCTACAGAGATGAACCTGGAGAAGAGTCCCCTTAGCAAGCTGGTCCTGGGGCTCTGTTCACAAACACAAACAGATCCCACAGAGCTGCAGGACAGAAACACAATTAGACCCAACTGAGCTGCACTTCCTAACCTCCTGCCCAATGTATGACCATATTAGAGAGACATATTTCTCTCAGATAACACAGACCTACAAATAATTAAAAACCAAACCCAATGTTGATAAACTCCCATATCTACTGGGTGAAATTCCACAGTGTGCATCACAGCAGCAAGATGTGTGACCTGTTGCCACAAGAAAAGGTCAACCAGTGAAGAACAAACAAACATTTGAAAAACAACCCATATTTATGTTTATTTATTTTCCCGTTTGTACTTTAACAATTTTCACGTAATAATTTTGGAACTTGTATGATTGTAATGTTTACTGTTTATTGTTTATATCACTTTTGTAAAGATTATCTACTTCACTTGCTTTGGCAATGTAAACATATGTTTGCCAATAAACCCATTTGAATTTAACTGAAAGAAGGAGAGGTGGAGAGAGTCAAATGAAATCAAATCACATTTTATTGGTCACATACACATGGTTAGCAGATGTTAATGCGAGTGTAGTGAAATGCTTGTCATTCTAGTTCCGACAGTGCAGTAATATCTAACAAGTGGTCTAACAATTCCCCAACAACTACCTAATACACACAAAGGAATGAATAAGAATATGTACATAAAGATATATGGATGAGTGATTTCTGAACGGCATAGGCAAGATGCAGTAGACGGTATAGAGTACAGGACCTACAGTGGTCCTAGAACAAGTATTTGATTCACTGCCGATTTTGCAGGGTTTCCTACTTACAAAGCATGTAGAGGTCTGTAATCCAGAAAAAAAATCCAGAAAATCACATTGTATTTTTAATTTTTAAGTAATGAATTTGCATTTTATTGCATAAATACATAAATACATAAGTATTTGATACATCAGAAAAGCAGAACTTAACATTTGCTACAGAAACATTTGTTATGCAATTACAGAGATCATACGTTTCCTGTAGTTCTTGACCAGGTTTGCACACACTGCAGCAGGGATTTTGGCCCACTCCTCCATACAGACCTTCTCCAGATCCTTCAGGTTTCGGGGCTGTCGCTGGGCAATACGGACTTTCAGGTCCCTCCAAAGATGTTCTATTGGGTTCAGGTCTGGAGACTGGCTAGGCCACTCCAGGACCTTGAGATGCTTCTTACGGAGCCACTCCACACGTTGCCCTGGCTGTGTGTTTCGGGTCATTGTCATGCTGGAAGACTCAGCCACAACCCATCTTCAATGCTCTTACTGGGGGAAGGAGGTTGTTTTTATTTGATTTATTTCACCTTTATTTAACCAGGTAGGCTAGTTGAGAACACCTTTATTTAACCAGGTAGGCTAGTTGAGAACACCTTTATTTAACCAGGTAGGCTAGTTGAACACCTTCATTTAACCAGGTAGGCTAGTTGAGAACACCTTCATTTAACCAGGTAGGGTAGTTGAGAACACCTTTATTTATCCAGGTAGGCTAGTTGAGAACACCTTTATTTAACCAGGTAGGCTAGTTGAGAACACCTTTATTTAACCAGGTAGGCTAGTTGAGAACACCTTTATTTAACCAGGTAGGCTAGTTGAGAACAAGTTCTCATTTGCAACTGCGACCTGGCCAAGATAAAGCATAGCAGTGTGAAAAGACAACACAGAGTTACACATGGAATAAACAATTAACAGGTCAATAACACAGTAGAAAAAATAGGCAGTCTATATACAATGTGTGCAAAAGGCATGAGGAGGTAGAGCGAATAATTACAATTTTGCAGATTAACACTGGAGTGATAAATGATCAGATGGTCATGTACAGGTAGAGATATTGGTGTGCAAAAGTGCAGAAAAGTAAATAAATAAAAACAGTATGGGGATGAGGTAGGTAAAATTGGGTGGGCTATACACTGTGAAGTCCATGGAGAATAAGAGCACCTCCTTCTGGGACACTGTAAAGTCCATGGAGAATAAGAGCACCTCCTTCTGGGACACTGCAAAGTCCATGGAGAATAAGAACACCTCCTTCTGGGACACTGTAAAGTCCATGGAGAATAAGAGCACATCCTTCTTCAGGCAGAAGTTTGCATCCTGTAGCTCCAACTCCAAAAAGTTCTGGGACACTGTAAAGTCCATGGAGAACAAGAGCACCTCCTCCCAG
This sequence comes from Oncorhynchus gorbuscha, assembly GCF_021184085.1. Classification (NCBI taxonomy): domain Eukaryota; kingdom Metazoa; phylum Chordata; class Actinopteri; order Salmoniformes; family Salmonidae; genus Oncorhynchus; species Oncorhynchus gorbuscha. The sequence continues at coordinate 99,373,705 of NC_060182.1, read as the reverse complement.
CTGCCCACTGCACTGAGGCTAGGGAACACGGTCACCACCGATAAATCCATGATTATCGAAAACTTCAACAAGCATTTCTCAAGGGCTGGCCAT
>NC_060182.1:99354204-99359204 GCF_021184085.1 Oncorhynchus gorbuscha | reverse complement strand
TAGAGAGACAGGTTAGAGAGACAGGTTAGAGAGACAGGTTGAGAGACAGGTTGAGAGACAGGTTAGAGGGACAGGTAGAGAGACAGTTAGAGAGACAGTTAGAGAGACAGGTAGAGAGACAGGTTAGAGAGACAGGTTAGAGAGACAGGTTAGAGAGACAGGTTGAGAGACAGGTTGAGAGACAGGTTAGAGGGACAGGTAGAGAGACAGTTAGAGAGACAGGTAGAGAGACAGTTAGAGAGACAGGTAGAGAGACAGGTTAGAGAGACAGGTTAGAGAGACAGGTTGAGAGACAGGTTGAGAGACAGGTAGAGAGACAGGTTAGAGAGACAGGTTAGAGAGACAGGTTGAGAGACAGGTTGAGAGACAGGTTGAGAGACAGGTTGAGAGACAGGTTGAGGATTTTGGCCAGTGACAATTTAATCATTTTTTATTTATTTCTTTTTTTGTCCCACAGTAACCAGAGGTAGAGAGAGGTAGAGAGAGGGTGGCTGAGAAGGACAACCCACAGTAACCAGAGAGGTAGAGAGAGGGTGGCTGATAAGGACAACCCACAGTAACCAGAGAGGTAGAGAGAGGGTGGCTGATAAGGACAACCCACAGTAACCAGAGAGGTAGAGAGAGGGTGGCTGATAAGGACAACCCACAGTAAACAGAGAGGTAGAGAGAGGGTAGCTGATAAGGACAACCCACAGTAAACAGAGAGGTAGAGAGAGGGTAGCTGATAAGGACAACCCACAGTAACCAGAGAGGTAGAGAGAGGGTAGCTGATAAGGACAACCCACAGTAACCAGAGAGGTAGAGAGAGGGTAGCTGATAAGGACAACCCACAGTAAACAGAGAGGTAGAGAGAGGGTAGCTGAGAAGGACAACCCACAGTAACCAGAGAGGTAGAGAGAGGGTAGCTGAGAAGGACAACCCACAGTAACCAGAGGGGTAGAGAGAGGGTAGCTGAGAAGGACAACCCACAGTAACCAGAGAGGTAGAGAGAGGGTAGCTGAGAAGGACAACCCACAGTAACCAGAGAGGTAGAGAGAGGGTAGCTGAGAAGGACAACCCACAGTAAACAGAGAGGTAGAGAGAGGGTAGCTGATAAGGACAACCCACAGTAACCAGAGGGGTAGAGAGAGGGTAGCTGATAAGGACAACCCACAGTAACCAGAGAGGTAGAGAGAGGGTAGCTGAGAAGGACAACCCACAGTAACCAGAGGGGTAGAGAGAGGGTAGCTGATAAGGACAACCCACAGTAACCAGAGAGGTAGAGAGAGGGTAGCTGAGAAGGACAACCCACAGTAAACAGAGAGGTAGAGAGAGGGTAGCTGATAAGGACAACCCACAGTAACCAGAGAGGTAGAGAGAGGGTAGCTGAGAAGGACAACCCACAGTAACCAGAGGGGTAGAGAGAGGGTAGCTGATAAGGACAACCCACAGTAACCAGAGAGGTAGAGAGAGGGTAGCTGAGAAGGACAACCCACAGTAAACAGAGAGGTAGAGAGAGGGTAGCTGATAAGGACAACCCACAGTAACCAGAGAGATAGAGAGAGGGTAGCTGAGAAGGACAACCCACAGTAACCAGAGGGGTAGAGAGAGGGTAGCTGATAAGGACAACCCACAGTAACCAGAGAGATAGAGAGAGGGTAGCTGAGAAGGACAACCCACAGTAACCAGAGGGGTAGAGAGAGGGTAGCTGATAAGGACAACCCACAGTAACCAGAGAGATAGAGAGAGGGTAGCTGATAAGGACAACCCACAGTAAACAGAGGTTTGGCACATCCTTCTCTTGAAGGAACCAGAAACCCCCCTGGTTACGGCATGGCAACAAACCCTGGCATCGCACCACGGCAACGTACAAATCTGATTAGAGTGGGGATAATCCAGAGAGGAGAGGAGATTTAGAAGAGAGGAGAAGGAGATATAGAGGAGAGAGGAGAGGATATATAGGAGAGAGAGGAGATATAGAGGAGAGAGAAGAGGGGATACAGAAGAGAGGAGATATAGAGGAGAGGAGATATAGATGAGAGTGGAGAGGAGATATAGGAGAGAGGAGAGGAGATATGGGAGAGAGGAGAGGAGATATATAGGAGAGAGGAGAGGAGATATATAGGAGAGAGGAGAGGAGATATAGAGGAGAGAGGAGAGGAGATATAGGAGAGAGGAGAGGAGATATAGGAGAGAGGAGAGGAGATATGGGAGAGAGGAGATGAGATATAGGAGAGAGGAGATATAGAGGAGAGAGGAGAGGAGATATAGGAGAGAGGAGAGGAGATATAGGAGAGAGGAGATATAGAGGAGAGGAGAGGAGATATAGAGGAGAGAGGAGAGGAGATATAGGAGAGAGGAGAGGAGATATGGGAGAGAGGAGAGGAGATATGGGAGAGAGGAGAGGAGATATATAGGAGAGAGGAGAGGAGATATAGAGGAGAGAGGAGAGGAGATATAGGAGAGAGGAGAGGAGATATATAGGAGAGAGGAGAGGAGATATAGAGGAGAGAAGAGGAGATATAGAGGAGAGAGGAGAGGAGATATAGGAGAGAGGAGAGGAGATATATAGGAGAGAGGAGAGGAGATATAGAGGAGAGAGGAGAGGAGATATAGAGGAGAGAGGAGAGGAGATATAGGAGAGAGGAGAGGAGATATAGGAGAGAGGAGAGGAGATATGGGAGAGAGGAGATGAGATATAGGAGAGAGGAGAGGAGATAAAGGAGAGAGGAGAGGAGATATAGGAGAGAGGAGAGGAGATATAGAGGAGAGAGGAGAGGATATATAGGAGAGAGGAGATATAGAGGAGAGAGGAGAGGAGATATAGAGGAGAGAGGAGAGGATATATAGGAGAGAGGAGATATAGAGGAGAGAGGAGAGGAGATATAGAGGAGAGGAGAGGAGATATAGGAGAGAGGAGAGGAGATATAGGAGAGAGGAGAGGAGATATGGGAGAGAGGAGAGGAGATATAGAGGAGAGAGGAGAGGAGATATAGGAGAGAGGAGAGGAGATATAGGAGAGAGGAGAGGAGATATGGGAGAGAGGAGAGGAGATATAGAGGAGAGAGGAGAGGAGATATAGGAGAGAGGAGAGGAGATATGGGAGAGAGGAGAGGAGATATAGGAGAGAGGAGAGGAGATATGGGAGAGAGGAGAGGAGATATAGAGGAGAGAGGAGAGGAGATATAGGAGAGAGGAGAGGAGATATGGGAGAGAGGAGAGGAGATATAGAGGAGAGAGGAGAGGAGATATAGGAGAGAGGAGAGGAGATATAGGAGAGAGGAGAGGAGATATAGAGGAGAGAGGAGAGGAGATATAGGAGAGAGGAGAGGAGATATAGGAGAGAGGAGAGGAGATATAGGAGAGAGGAGAGGAGATATGGGAGAGAGGAGAGGAGATATAGAGGAGAGAGGAGAGGAGATATGGGAGAGAGGAGAGGAGATATAGAGGAGAGAGGAGAGGAGATATAGGAGAGAGGAGAGGAGATATAGGAGAGAGGAGAGGAGATATAGGAGAGAGGAGAGGAGATATAGGAGAGAGGAGAGGAGATATAGGAGAGAGGAGAGGAGATATAGGAGAGAGGAGAGGAGATATGGGAGAGAGGAGAGGAGATATAGAGGAGAGAGGAGAGGAGATATGGGAGAGAGGAGAGGAGATATAGAGGAGAGAGGAGAGGAGATATAGGAGAGAGGAGAGGAGATATAGGAGAGAGGAGAGGAGATATAGAGGAGAGAGGAGAGGAGATATAGGAGAGAGGAGAGGAGATATAGGAGAGAGGAGAGGAGATATGGGAGAGAGGAGAGGAGATATAGGAGAGAGGAGAGGAGATATGGGAGAGAGGAGAGGAGATATAGGAGAGAGGAGAGGAGATATGGAAGAGAGGAGAGGGGATACAGAAGAGAGGAGAGGAGATATAGGAGAGAGGAGATGTGTTTGATATTAGTCTGAGACATTAAGTGGTACTCTAGATGAGGTAGAGAATAAGGCTGAGACCTAAACAGAGTACAGACAGTTTAAACAAACACAGCCTGAAGCAATTATGGGAAAACATTTGGCTTGTCAATTACAATCGGTCCATCCTTCAGGCCGCCCTCTGTTTATCTGTGGAGGGAAAGAATCTCCTTGAGCTGAGCTCTCTCTGTTTCTCTCTCTCTCCTCGTCTCTCTCAATCTCCCCGTCTCTCTCTCTGTTTCTCTCTCTCTCTCTCTCCCCGTCTCTCTCTCTCCCGTCTCTCTCTCTGTTTCTCTCTCTCTCCCCGTCTCTCTCTCTGTCTCTCTCTGTTTCTCTCTCTCTCTCCCTGTCTCTCTCTCTCCCCGTCTCTCTCTCTCCCCGTCTCTCTCTCTCCCCGTCTCTCTCTCTCTCTCTGTTTCTCTCTCTCTCTCCATCTCTCTCTCTCTCTCTCTCTGTTTCTCTCTCTCTCTCTCTCTGTTTCTCTCTCTCCCTCCCCGTCTCTCTCTCTGTTTCTCTCTCTCCCTGTTTCTCTCTCTCTCTCTCTCCCTCCCCGTCTCTCTCTCTCCCTCCCCATCTCTCTCTCTCTCCCTCCCCGTCTCTCTCTCTCCCTCCCCGTCTCTCTCTCTCTCTCTCCCTGTCTCTCTCCCTCCCCGTCTCTCTCTCTCTCCCTGTCTCTCTCCCTCCCCGTCTCTCTCTCTCCCTGTCTCTCTCTCTCTCTCCCTGTCTCTCTCTCTCTCTCCCCGTCTCTCTTCCTTTCTCTCTCTCTCTCTCCCCGTCTCTCTCTCTGTTTCTCTCTCTCTCTCCCCGTCTCTCTCTCTCTCCCTCCCCGTCTCTCTCTCTCTCTCTCTCCCTGTCTCTCTCCCTCCCCGTCTCTCTCTCTCTCTCCCTGTCTCTCTCTCTCTCCCTGTCTCTCTCTCTCTCTCCCCGTCTCTCTCTCTGTTTCTCTCTCTCTCTCCCCGTCTCTCTCTCTCCCGTCTCTCTCTCTGTTTCTCTCTCTCTCTCCCCGTCTCTCTCTCTCTCCCGTCTCTCTCTCTGTCTCACTCTCTGTTTCTCTCTCTCTCTCCCTGTCT
>NC_060182.1:99341704-99349204 GCF_021184085.1 Oncorhynchus gorbuscha | reverse complement strand
TCCTAAAGAGATGGGTTAGGGTCCAGTCTCCTAAAGAGATGGTTTAGGGTCCAGTCTCCTAAAGAGATGGGTTAGGGTCCAGTCTCCTAAAGAGATGGTTTAGGGTCCAGTCTCCTAAAGAGATGGTAAGGGTCCAGTCTCCTAAAGAGATGGGTTAGGGTCCAGTCTCCTAAAGAGATGGGTTAGGGTCCAGTCTCCTAAAGAGATGGGTTAGGGTCCAGTCTCCTAAAGAGATGGGTTAGGGTCCAGTCTCCTAAAGAGATGGGTTAGGGTCCAGTCTCCTAAAGAGATGGGTTAGGGTCCAGTCTCCTAAAGAGATGGTAAGGGTCCAGTCTCCTAAAGAGATGGGTTAGGGTCCAGTCTCCTAAAGAGATGGGTTAGGGTCCAGTCTCCTAAAGAGATGGGTTAGGGTCCAGTCTCCTAAAGAGATGGGTTAGGGTCCAGTCTCCTAAAGAGATGGGTTAGGGTCCAGTCTCCTAAAGAGATGGGTTAGGGTCCAGTCTCCTAAAGAGATGGGTTAGGGTCCAGTCTCCTAAAGAGATGGGTTAGGGTCCAGTCTCCTAAAGAGATGGGTTAGGGTCCAGTCTCCTAAAGAGATGGTTTAGGGTCCAGTCTCCTAAAGAGATGGGTTAGGGTCCAGTCTCCTAAAGAGATGGTTTAGGGTCCAGTCTCCTAAAGAGATGGGTTAGGGTCCAGTCTCCTAAAGAGATGGGTTAGGGTCCAGTCTTCTAAAGAGATGGGTTAGGGTCCAGTCTCCTAAAGAGATGGGTTAGGGTCCAGTCTCCTAAAGAGATGGGTTAGGGTCCAGTCTCCTAAAGAGATGGGTTAGGGTCCAGTCTCCTAAAGAGATGGGTTAGGGTCCAGTCTCCTAAAGAGATGCGTTAGGGTCCAGTCTCCTAAAGAGATGGGTTAGGGTCCAGTCTCCTAAAGAGATGGGTTAGGGTCCGGTCTCCTAAAGAGATGGTTAGGGTCCGGTCTCCTAAAGAGATGGTTTAGGGTCCGGTCTCCTAAAGAGATGGTTTAGGGTCCGGTCTCCTAAAGAGATGGGTTAGGGTCCGGTCTCTCAAAGAGATGGTTAGGGTCCGGTCTCCTAAAGAGATGGGTTAGGGTCCTGTCTCCTAAAGAGATGGGTTAGGGTCCAGTCTCCTAAAGAGATGGGTTAGGGTCCAGTCTCCTAAAGAGATGGTTAGGGTCCAGTCTCCTAAAGAGATGGGTTAGGGGTCCAGTCTCCTAAAGAGATGGGTTAGGGTCCAGTCTCCTAAAGAGATGGTTTAGGGTCCAGTCTCCTAAAGAGATGGGTTAGGGGTCCAGTCTCCTAAAGAGATGGTTAGGGGTCCAGTCTCCTAAATAGATGGGTTAGGGTCCAGTCTCCTAAAGAGATGGGTTAGGGTCCAGTCTCCTAAAGAGATGGTTAGGGTCCAGTCTCCTAAAGAGATGGGTAAGGGTCCAGTCTCCTAAATAGATGGGTTAGGGGCCAGTCTCCTAAATAGATGGGTTAGGGTCCAGTCTCCTAAAGAGATGGGTTAGGGTCCAGTCTCCTAAAGAGATGGTTAGGGTCTAGTCTCCTAAAGAGATGGGTTAGGGTCCAGTCTCCTAAAGAGATGGGTTAGGGTCCAGTCTCCTAAAGAGATGGGTTAGGGTCCAGTCTCCTAAAGAGATGGGTTAGGGTCCAGTCTCCTAAAGAGATGGGTTAGGGTCCAGTCTCCTAAAGAGATGGGTTAGAGGTCCAGTCTCCTAAAGAGATGGGTTAGGGTCCAGTCTCCTAAGGAGATGGTTAGGGTCCATTCTCCTAAATAGATGGGTTAGGGTCCAGTCTCCTAAAGAGATGGTTAAGGTCCAGTCTCCTAAAGAGATGGGTTAGGGTCCAGTCTCCTAAAGTGATGGGTTAGGGTCCAGTCTCCTAAAGAGATGGTTAGGGGTCCAGTCTCCTAAAGAGATGGTTAGGGTCCAGTCTCCTAAAGAGATGGGTTAGGGTCCAGTCTGCTAAAGAGATGGTTTAGGGTCCAGTCTCCTAAAGAGATGGGTTAGGGTCCAGTCTCCTAAAGAGATGGTTAGGGTCCAGTCTCCTAAAGAGATGGTTAGGGTCCAGTCTCCTAAAGAGATGGTTAGGCGTCCAGTCTCCTAAAGAGATGGTTAGGGTCCAGTCTCCTAAAGAGATGGGTTAGGGTCCAGTCTCCTAAAGAGATGGTTTAGGGTCCAGTCTCCTAAAGAGATGGGTTAGGGTCCAGTCTCCTAAAGAGATGGGTTAGGGTCCAGTCTCCTAAAGAGATGGTTAGGGTCCAGTCTCCTAAAGAGATGAGTTAGGGGTCCAGTCTCCTAAAGAGATGGTTAGGGGTCCAGTCTCCTAAAGAGATGGTTAGGGTTCATTCTCCTAAAGAGATGGTTAGGGTTCAGTCTCCTAAAGAGATGGGTTAGGGTCCAGTCTCCTAAAGAGATGGTTAGGGTCCAGTCTCCTAAAGAGAAGGTTACGGTCCAGTCTCCTAAAGAGATGGGTAATGGTCCAGTCTCCTAAAGAGATGGGTTAGGGTCCAGTCTCCTAAAGAGATGGTTAGGGTTCATTCTCCTAAAGAGATGGTTAGGGTCCAGTCTCCTAAAGAGATGGGTTAGGGTCCAGTCTCCTAAAGAGATGGTTAGGGTCCAGTCTCCTAAAGAGAAGGTTACGGTCCAGTCTCCTAAAGAGATGGGTAATGGTCCAGTCTCCTAAAGAGATGGGTTAGGGTCCAGTCTCCTAAAGAGATTGGTTAGGGTCCATTCTTTGTGGGTCTGTGTAATATGATGGAAATATGTGTCTCTAATATGGTCATACATTGGGCAGGAGGTTAGAAATTGTAGCTCAGCTTACACCTCATTTTGTGGGCAGTGAACACATAGCCTGTCTTCTCTTGAGAGTCATGTCTGCTTACGGCAGCCTTTCTCAATAGCAAGGCTATGCTCACTCTGAGTCTGTACATAGTCACTCTGAGTCTGTACATAGTCAAAGCTTTCCTTAATTTTGGGTCAGTCACAGTGGTCAGGTATTCTGCCACTGTGTACTCTCTGTTTAGGGCCAAATAGCATTCTAGTTTGCTCTGTTTTTTAAAATTAATTCTTTCTAATGTGTCAAGTAATTATCTTATTTCACCTTTATTTAACCAGGTAGGCCAGTTGAGAACACCGTTATTTAACCAGGTAGGCCAGTTGAGAACAAGTTCTCATTTGCAACTGTGACCTGGCCAAGATAAAGCAAAGCAGTTTGACACAGACAACAACACAGAGTTACACATGGAGTAAACAATAAACAAGCCAATAACACAATAAACAAGTCAATGACAGAAAAAATAAAGTCTATATACAGTGTGTGCAAAGGCATGAGGAGGTAGGCAATAAATTGGCCATAGGAGAAACTAGTTACAATTTAGCAGATTAACACTGGAGTGATAAATGAGCAGATGATGATGTGCAAGTAGAAATACTGGTGTGCAAAAGAGCAGAAAAGTAAATAAAAACAATATGGGGATGAGGTAGATTGGGTGGGCTATTTACAGATGGACTATGTACTCTGCATGCAGAGTTTCTGCATGCAGGGTGTCCCATTTCTTCAGCAAAGACGTCTGGCAAAACATTACGGGGGAAACAAATGTAAGTAATTATAACGTCATAACGAGTCAAGCTAAACGTTTCCAATGGAGAGGAATATGTTAGTTAATGTAGAGACAAACGATTGTGCATCATTTTTTGTCATAAAGTTAATTTACATTACTTTACAGTCATATTCAATACCAGGTGTCTGAAGCTACATTACTTTACAGTCATATCTAATACCAGGTGTCTGAAGCTACATTACTTTACAGTCATATCTAATACCAGGTGTCTGAAGCTACATTACTTTACAGTTACTTTACAGTCATATCTAATACCAGGTGTCTGAAGCTACATTACTTTACAGTCATATCTAATACCAGGTGTCTGAAGCTACATTACTTTACAGTCATATCTAATACCAGGTGTCTGAAGCTACATTACTTTACAGTCATATCTAATACCAGGTGTCTGAAGCTACATTACTTTACAGTCATATCTAATACCAGGTGTCTGAAGCTACATTACTTTACAGTCATATTCATTGCACAAATAAATAACCTCAACCAAATTCCAAAGACTGGTGACATCCAGTGGAAGCGGTAGGAACTGAAAACCTAAGAAATATCGGTTCCCAATGAGAACTCACTGAACAGACAGAGACCTAAAAAAAAAATCTGAATGGTTTGTCCTCTGGGTTTTGCCTGCTACAATAGTTCTGTTATACTCACAGACATGATTCAAACAGTTTTAGAAAGTTCAGAGTGTTTTCTATCCAAATCTAATACTATGCATATCTTATAGTCCTGGCATCAGTATCAGGAAGCTGAAATTGGGCACGCTATTTATCCAAAAGTGAAAATGCTGCCCCCTATCCCTAAGAGGTTAAACCAAAATTCTTAAAATCAATCCCATATATTATGTTATTACAAAAAAGGGTTTTAAATTATCTGGTAATGCCAATACGGAATACTATCAAATGCTTCTCAAAGATGCCCTCTGGTGGCTAAACTAGCAATAACTTGCAGTAACAGAAACAATGGCTGACATTTAAATGACGTGCCACAGAGTGCTGCGGCAGCACGCAAGGTGAGCTGCAGTATGACACAACTTTTAAAGGAGGAACCACTATACAACGATGAGACAGCCTATAGGGAGTGTTTACCCGCTGAATGGTAGCAGGGTGGAGATAAATCACTCCCATGAGTGATGTGGCCACCCTTTCCTGCTGTGTTCTCAAGGCGTTTGTGCCTGTGTGTACTATTATGTGGCTGGCTGAGCCTAGTTGGTCCTCAGACAGAAGATCTAGGGCGCGCTGGGTGTTTGGACACCAGAGTTTAAAAACATTTTCTTGTATAGTTCATAAGGAGTACAACATGTGACTTTTGTATGTCCTCAGTGAGTGTGGGAGGGGTATCAGGAGGGCTATCAAGGTGGCTGACAGGGGAGGGGTGCTCAGACGGGGTAGGATCCTCTGGGCTTGGGGTTCTTCATTTGTCTGTACTGCTTTGCTGTGGTGTGGAGGCTATGTTTAGGGTCTGGGGTGGACTGTTCTACTGTGGTGTGGAGGCTATGTTTAGGGTCTGGGGTGGACTGTTCTGCTGTGGTGTGGAGGCTATGTTTAGGGTCTGGGGTGGACTGTTCTACTGTGGTGTGGAGGCTATGTTTAGGGTCTGGGGTGGACTGTTCTGCTGTGGTGTGGAGGCTATGTTTAGGGTCTGGGGTGGACTGTTCTGCTGTGGTGTGGAGGCTATGTTTAGGGTCTGAGGTGGACTGTTCTGCTGTGGTGTGGAGGCTATGTTTAGGGTCTGAGGTGGACTGTTCTACTGTGGTATGGAGGCTATGTTTAGGGTCTGAGGTGGACTGTTCTGCTGTGGTGTGGAGGCTATGTTTAGGGTCTGGGGTGGACTGTTCTACTGTGGTGTGGAGGCTATGTTTAGGGTCTGGGGTGGACTGTTCTGCTGTGGTGTGGAGGCTATGTTTAGGGTCTGAGGTGGACTGTTCTGCTGTGGTGTGGAGGCTATGTTTAGGGTCTGGGGTAGACTGTTCTACTGTGGTGTGGAGGCTATGTTTAGGGTCTGGGGTGGACTGTTCTACTGTGGTGTGGAGGCTATGTTTAGGGTCTGGGGTGGACTGTTCTGCTGTGGTGTGGAGGCTATGTTTAGGGTCTGGGGTGGACTGTTCTGCTGTGGTGTGGAGGATAGGGTCAGGGTCTGAGGTGGACTGTTCTACTGGCTTCTCTACCGGGTTGGCCAGCTCTCTAATGCGTTGTCCTCTGTCACATGTCATTGTTCTCAAGTTCTCCTCCAGCAGTCTGATCCTCTCCTCTAGTGATCTGTTCTTCTCTCGCTTTTTCTCCTGTTGATGTCGTCTCACCACAGTCCAGAGTGCAGATATGTCTCTCTCCTCCTCCAGCTCTCTGGGTCTGGTTGAGGGGTTGTTATTGTGCTGGACTGTTGTCTGGGTCTGGTTAAGGGGGTGTTGTTGTGCTGGACTGTTGTCTGGGTCTGGTTGAGGGGGTGTTGTTGTGCTGGACTGTTGTCTGGGTCTGGTTGATGGGGTGTTGTTGTGCTGGACTGTTGTCTGGGTCTGGTTGATGGGGTGTTGTTGTGCTGGACTGTTGTCCGGGTCTGGTTAACAGGGTGTTGTTGTGCTGGACTGTTGTCTGGGTCTGATTAAGGGGGTGTTGTTGTGCTGGACTGTTGTCTGGGTCTGGTTGATGGGGTGTTGTTGTGCTGGACTGTTGTCTGGGTCTGGTTAAGGGGGTGTTGTTGTGCTGGACTGTTGTCTGGGTCTGGTTGATGGGGTGTTGTTGTGCTGGACTGTTGTCTGGGTCTGGTTGAGGGAGTGTTGTTGTGCTGGACTGTTGTCTGGGTCTGGTTAAGGGGGTGTTGTTGTGCTGGACTGTTGTCTGGGTCTGGTTAAGGGGGTGTTGTTGTGCTGGACTGTTGTCTGGGTCTGGTTGAGGGAGTGTTGTTGTGCTGGACTGTTGTCTGGGTCTGGTTAAGGGGGTGTTGTTGTGCTGGACTGTTGTCTGGGTCTGGTTGATGGGTGTTGTTGTGCTGAACTCTTGTCTGGGTCTGGTTAACAGGGTGTTGTTGTGCTGGACTGTTGTCTGGGTCTGGTTGAGGGGGTGTTATTGTGCTGGACTGTTGTCTGGGTCTGGTTAAGGGGGTGTTGTTGTGCTGGACTGTTGTCTGGGTCTGGTTGAGGGGGTGTTGTTGTGCTGGACTGTTGTCTGGGTCTGGTTGATGGGGTGTTGTTGTGCTGGACTGTTGTCTGGGTCTGGTTGATGGGGTGTTGTTGTGCTGGACTGTTGTCCGGGTCTGGTTAACAGGGTGTTGTTGTGCTGGACTGTTGTCTGGGTCTGATTAAGGGGTGTTGTTGTGCTGGACTGTTGTCTGGGTCTGGTTGATGGGGTGTTGTTGTGCTGGACTGTTGTCTGGGTCTGGTTAAGGGGGTGTTGTTGTGCTGGACTGTTGTCTGGGTCTGGTTGATGGGGTGTTGTTGTGCTGGACTGTTGTCTGGGTCTGGTTGAGGGAGTGTTGTTGTGCTGGACTGTTGTCTGGGTCTGGTTAAGGGGGTGTTGTTGTGCTGGACTGTTGTCTGGGTCTGGTTAAGGGGGTGTTGTTGTGCTGGACTGTTGTCTGGGTCTGGTTGAGGGAGTGTTGTTGTGCTGGACTGTTGTCTGGGTCTGGTTAAGGGGGTGTTGTTGTGCTGGACTGTTGTCTGGGTCTGGTTGATGGGTGTTGTTGTGCTGAACTCTTGTCTGGGTCTGGTTAACAGGGTGTTGTTGTGCTGGACTGTTGTCTGGGTCTGGTTGAGGGGGTGTTATTGTGCTGGACCTTTGTCTGGGTCTGGTTGAGGGGGTGTTGTTGTGCTGGACTGTTGTCTGGGTCTGGTTAACAGGGTGTTGTTGTGCTGGACTGTTGTCTGGGTCTG
>NC_060182.1:99324204-99336704 GCF_021184085.1 Oncorhynchus gorbuscha | reverse complement strand
TCTCTTCTCTCTCATCTCCCCTTTCCCCTCTCTCTCGTCCTATCTCCCTTTCTCTCCTCTCTATCCCTCCCCACTCATTCCCTTGGTTCCCTGGTCCATAGTGAAGGTTAATCGCTCTAGTTTCCCTTGTGTATAGTGAAGTGAAAGGGTTCTCTGATAGGGCCTGGATAGGGAGGTCTATCTTTACAGGTGATTAATGTACTACCTGACATTAGAAGAAAGAGAAACAGAGGGTGGGAGAACAAGGGAAAGGAGGAGAAATATAAAGCCAATTTAATTTAATTGAAATACAATAGGTATTTTAGGTGTAAGACTGAGCCAGGCTGTATCTATGTTAATAACACCGTGTGTTAATTGGCCAGTGTATTAGCTGACATTGATAAGGAGAGCGGCCATTGTTAGGGATTTAAGAACCTACCGGAACATTCCACCGTCCTAATTGTCCAATAAGATGGAAGGGGTCTCCAGGGTGTGTGTGTGTGACCTTAATTTGTACACACACACACACACACACACACACACACACACACACACACACACACACACACACACACACACACACACACACACACACACACACACACACACACACACACACACACACACACACACACACACACACACACACACACACACACACACACACACATAGTAAGCTTCAACACAAACAGACATCAGATTGCTTAGAGGCAAAGGAGCATTTTCTAATGGATTTGAACAGTTGGGTAGTGCAGTTGGACATTGAGATGCTGATTTGAACAGTTGGGTAGTGCAGTTGGACATTGAGATGCTGATTTGAACAGTTGGGTAGTGCAGTTGGACATTGAGATGCTGATTTGAACAGTTGGGTAGTGCAGTTGGACATTGAGATGCTGATTTGAACAGTTGGGTAGTGCAGTTGGACATTGAGATGCTGATTTGAACAGTTGGGTAGTGCAGTTGGACATTGATATGCTGATTTGAACAGTTGGGTAGTGCAGTTGGACATTGAGATGCTGATTTGAACAGTTGGGTAGTGCAGTTGGATATTGAGATGCTGATTTGAACAGTTGGGTAGTGCAGTTGGATATTGAGATGCTGATTTGAACAGTTGGGTAGTGCAGTTGGACATTGAGATGCTGATTTGAACAGTTGGGTAGTGCAGTTGGATATTGAGATGCTGATTTGAACAGTACATTTACTGTCCTGATGAAAAGGCGTGTTCATTCAGCAGCAGAGTGGAAAGGGATTAAAAAATCTGATAATATGAAAGGTTTCTGTTGAAAAAAAAAAGAAGTGGGTAAAATGTTTTCAGCGTCAACATCTCAAACCAGATATACAGAATGTCGAAGATATTTACACATATTTACATTTCTCCACTCATTACCTGTATTAACTGCACCTGTTTGAACTCGTTACCTGTATAAAAGACACCTGTCCACAAACTCAATCAAACAGACTCCAACCTCTCCACAATGGCCAAGACCAGAGAGCTGTGTAAGGACATCAGGGATAAAATTGTAGACCTGCACAAGGCTGGGATGGGCTACAGGACAATAGGCAAGCAGCTTGGTGAGAAGGCAACAACTGTTGGCGCAATTATTAGAAAGTGGAAGAAGTTCAAGATGACGGTCAATCACCCTCGGTCTGGGGCTCCATGCAAGATCTCACCTCGTGGGGCATCAATAATCATGAGGAAGGTGAGGGATCAGCCCAGAACTACACAGCAGGACCTGGTCAATGGCCTGAAGAGAGCTGGGACCACAGTCTCAAAGAAAACCATTAGTAACACACTACGCCGTCATGGATAAAAATCCTGCAGCGCAGCAAGGTCCCCCTGCTCAAGCCAGCGCATGTCCAGGCCCGTCTGAAGTTTGACAATGACCATTTGGATGATCCAGAGGAGGAATGGGAAAAGGTCATGTGGTCTGATGAGACAAAAATAGAGCTTTTTGGTCTGAACTCCACTTGCCGTGTTTGGAGGAAGAAGAAGGATGAGTACAACCCCAAGAACACCATCCCAACCGTGAAGCATGGAGGTGGAAACATCATTCTTTGGGGATGCTTTTCTCCAAAGGGGACAGGACGACTGCACCTTATTGAGGGGAGGATGGATGGTGCCATGTTTCGCAAGATCTTGGCCAACAACCTCCTTCCCTCAGTAAGAGCATTGAAGATGGGTCGTGGCTGGGTCTTCCAGCATGACAATGACCCGAATCACACAGCCATGGCAACTAAGGAGTGGCTCCCTAAGAAGCATCTCAAGGTCCTGGAGTGGCCTAGCCAGTCTCTAGACCTGAACCCAATAGAAAATCTTTGGAGGGACCTGAAAGTCCGTATTGCAGCGACAGCCCCGAATCCTGAAGGATCTGGAGAAAGTCAGTATGGAGGAGAGGGCCAAAATATCTGCTGCAGTCTGTGCAAACCTGGTCAAGAACTACAGGAAACGTATGATCTCTGTAATTGCAAACAAAGGTTTCTGTACCAAATATTAAGTTCTGCTTTTCTGATGTATCAAATACTTATGTCATGCAATAAAATGCAAATTAAGGTACTTAAAAATCATACAATGTGATTTTCTGAATTTTTGTTTTAGATTCCGTCTCTCACAGTTGAAGTGTACCTATGATAAAAATTACAGACCTCTACATGCTTTGTAAGTGGGAAAACCTGCAAAATCGGCAGTGTATCAAATACTTGTTCTCCCCACTGTATAAGGGATCATCGACTCAATGGGTTTTGTCCAACATGTCTCTGGACCTACTCACTGTCACAGTCATACTCTGGACCTAGTTTTGTCCCATTGAATAAATGTTGTGGATCTTAATGTTTTTCCTCATAATCCTGGACTATCGGACCACCATTTTATTACGTTTACAATTGCAACAAATAATCTGCTCAGACCCCAACCAAGGAACATCAAAAGTCATGCTATAAATTCACAGACAACACAAAGATTCCTTGATGTCCTTCCAGATTCCCTCTGTCTACCCAAGGACGCCAGAGGACAAAAATCAGTTAACCACCTAACTGAGGAACTCAATTTAACCTTGCGCAATACACTAAATGCAGTTGCACCCCTAAAAACTTAAAACATTTCTCAGAAAAAACTAGCTCCCTGGTACACAGAAAATACCCGAGCTCTGAAGCAAGCTTCCAGAAAATTGGAACAAAAATGGCACCACACCAAACTGGAAGTCTTCCGACTAGCTTGGAAAGACAGTACTATGCAGTATCGAAGAGCCCTCACTGCTGCTACACCAAACTGGAAGTCTTCCGACTAGCTTGGAAAGACAGTACTGTGCAGTATCGAAGAGCCCTTACTGCTGCTCAATCATCCTATTTTTCCAACTTAATTGAGGAAAATAAGAACAATCCTAAATTTATTTTTGATGCTGTCGCAAAGCTAACTAAAAAGCAGCATTCCCCAAGAGAGGATTACTTTCACTTTAGCAGTGATAAATTCATGAACTTCTTTGAGGAAAAGATTATGATTATTAGAAAGCAAATTACGGACGGATTCCTTCAAAGCTCAGTTGTCCTGAGTCTGCACAACTCTGCCAGGACCTAGGATCAAGAGAGACGCTCAAGTGTTTTAGTACTATATCTCTTGACACAATGATGAAAATAATCATGGCCTCTAAACTTCTGAAAGAGCTGCTTCCTGTGCTTGGGCCTCCTATGTTGAACATAATAAATGGCTCTCTATCCACCGGATGTGTACCAAACTCACTAAAAGTGGCAGTAATAAAGCCTCTCTTGAAAAAGCCAAACCTTGACCCAGAAAATATAAAAAACTATCGGCCTATATCGAATCTTCCATTCCTCTCAACAATTTTAGAAAAGGCTGTTGCGCAGCAACTCACTGCCTTCCTAAAGAGAAAACAATGTATACGAAATGCTTCAATCTGGTTTTAGACCCCATCATAGCACTGAGACGGCACTTGTGAAGGTGGTAAATTACCTTTTAATGGCGTCAGACCGAGGCTCTGCATCTGTCCTCGTGCTCCTAGACCTTAGTGCTGCTTTTGATACCATCGATCACCACATTCTTTTGGAGAGATTGGAAACCCAAATTGGTCTACACGGACAAGTTCTGGCCTGGTTTAGATCTTATCTGTCAGAAAGATATCAGTTTGTCTCTGTGAATGGTTTGTCCTCTGACAAATCAACTGTAAATTTCGGTGTTCCTCAAGGTTCCGTTTTAGGACCACTATTGTTTTCACTATATATTTTACCTCTTAGGGATGTCATTCGAAAACATAATGTTAACTTTCACTGCTATGCGGATGACACACAGCTGTACATTTCAATGAAACATGGTGAAGCCCCAAAATTGCCCTAGCTAGAAGCCTGTGTTTCAGACATAAGGAAGTGGATGGCTGCAAACTTTCTACTTTTAAACTCGGACAAAACAGAGATGCTTGTTCTAGGTCCCAAGAAACAAAGAGATCTTCTGTTGAATCTAACAATTATCTTCATGGTTGTACAGTCGTCTCAAATAAAACTGTGAAGGACCTCGGCGTTACTCTGGACCCTGATCTCTCTTTTGAATAACATATCAAGACCATTTCAAGGACAGCTTTTTTCCATCTACGTAACATTACAAAAATCAGAAACTTTCTGGCCAAAAATGATGCAGAAAAATTAATCCATGCTTTTGCCACTTCTAGGTTAGACTACTGCAATGCTCTACTTTCCGGCTACCCGGATAAAGCACTAAATAAACTTCAGTTAGTGCTAAATACGGCTGCTAGAATCCTGACTAGAACCAATTTTTTTTATCATATTACTTCAGTGCTAACCTCCCTACACTGGCTTCCTGTCAAAGCAAGGGCTGATTTCAAGGTTTTACTGCTAACCTACAAAGCATTACATGGGCTTGCTCCTACCTATCTCTCTGATTTGGTCCTGCCGTACATATCTACACGTACGCTACGGTCACAAGACGCAGGCCTCCTAATTGTCCCTAGAATTTCTAAGCAAACAGCTGGAGGCAGGGCTTTCTCCTATAGAGCTCCATTTTTATGGAATGGTCTGCCTACCCATGTCAGAGACGCAAACTCGGTCTCAACCTTTAAGTCTTTACTGAAGACTCATCTCTTTAGTGGGTCATATGATTGAGTGTAGTCTGGCCCAGGAGTGGGAAGGTGAACGGAAAGGCTCTGGAGCAACGAACTGCCCTTGCTGTCTCTGCCTGGCCGGTTCCCCTCTTTCCACTGGGATTCTCTGCCTCTAACCCTATTACAGGGGCTGAGTCACTTGCTTACTGGTGCTCTTTCATGCCGTCCCTAGGAGGGGTGCGTCACTTGAGTGGGTTGAGTCACTGATGTGATCTTCCTGTCTGGGTTGGCGCCCCCCCCTTGGGTTGTGCCGTGGTGGAGATCTTTGTGGGCTATACTCAGCCTTGTCTCAGGATGGTAAGTTGGTGGTTGAAGATATCCCTCTAGTGGTGTGGGGGCTGTGCTTTGGCAAAGTGGGTGGGGTTATATCCTTCCTGTTCGGCCCTGTCCGGGGGTGTCCTCGGATGTGGCCACAGTGTCTCCTGACCCCTCCTATCTCTGCCTCCAGTATTTATGCTGCACTAGTTTATGTGTCGGGGGGCTAGGGTCAGTTTGTTATATCTGGAGTACTTCTCCTGTCCTATTCGGTGTCCTGTGTGAATTTAAATGTGCTCTCTCTAATTCTCTCTTTCTCTCTTTCTTTCTCCTCTCTCGGAGGACCTGAGCCCTAGGACCATGCCTCATGACTACCTGACATGATGACTCCTTGCTGTCCCCAGTCCACCTGGCCATGCTGCTGCTCCAGTTTCAACTGACCTGAGCCCTAGGACCATGCCTCAGGACTACCTGAGTTACATCCTGACTATAGTTTGCTTTGTATGTTTCTATGTTTTGTTTGGTCAGGGTTTGATCTGAGTGGGCATTCTATGTTGTGTGTCTAGTTTGTCTGTTTCTGTGTTTGGCCTGATATGGTTCTCAATCAGTGTTAGTTATTGTCTCTGATTGGGAACCATATTTAGGTATCCTGTTTGGTGTTGGGTTTTGTGGGTGATTGTCTCCTGTGTCAGTGTTTGTACCACACGGGACTGGTGTTGGGTTATGTGGGTGATTGTCTCCTGTGTCAGTGTTTGTACCACACAGGACTGGTGTTGGGTTATGTGGGTGATTGTCTCCTGTGTCAGTGTTTGTACCACACAGGACTGGTGTTGGGTTATGTGGGTGATTGTCTCCTGTGTCAGTGTTTGTACCACACGGGACTGGTGTTGGGTTATGTGGGTGATTGTCTCCTGTGTCAGTGTTTGTACCACACGGGACTGGTGTTGGGTTGTGGGTGATTGTCTCCTGTGTCAGTGTTTGTACCACACAGGACTGGTGTTGGGTTGTGGGTGATTGTCTCCTGTGTCAGTGTTTGTACCACACAGGACTGGTGTTGGGTTGTGGGTGATTGTCTCCTGTGTCAGTGTTTGTACCACACGGGACTGGTGTTGGGTTATGTGGGTGATTGTCTCCTGTGTCAGTGTTTGTACCACACAGGACTGGTGTTGGGTTGTGGGTGATTGTCTCCTGTGTCAGTGTTTGTACCACACAGGACTGGTGTTGGGTTGTGGGTGATTGTCTCCTGTGTCAGTGTTTGTACCACACGGGACTGGTGTTGGGTTGTGGGTGATTGTCTCCTGTGTCAGTGTTTGTACCACACAGGACTGGTGTTGGGTTGTGGGTGATTGTCTCCTGTGTCAGTGTTTGTACCACACAGGACTGGTGTTGGGTTGTGGGTGATTGTCTCCTGTGTCAGTGTTTGTACCACACAGGACTGGTGTTGGGTTGTGGGTGATTGTCTCCTGTGTCAGTGTTTGTACCACACAGGACTGGTGTTGGGTTGTGGGTGATTGTCTCCTGTGTCAGTGTTTGTACCACACAGGACTGGTGTTGGGTTGTGGGTGATTGTCTCCTGTGTCAGTGTTTGTACCACACAGGACTGGTGTTGGGTTGTGGGTGATTGTCTCCTGTGTCAGTGTTTGTACCACACAGGACTGGTGTTGGGTTGTGGGTGATTGTCTCCTGTGTCAGTGTTTGTACCACACAGGACTGGTGTTGGGTTTAGTGGGTGATTGTCTCCTGTGTCAGTGTTTGTACCACACAGGACTGGTGTTGGGTTATGTGGGTGATTGTCTCCTGTGTCAGTGTTTGTACCACACAGGACTGGTGTTGGGTTATGTGGGTGATTGTCTCCTGTGTCAGTGTTTGTACCACACAGGACTGGTGTTGGGTTATGTGGGTGATTGTCTCCTGTGTCAGTGTTTGTACCACACGGGACTGGTGTTGGGTTATGTGGGTGATTGTCTCCTGTGTCAGTGTTTGTACCACACAGGACTGGTGTTGGGTTGGAATCCCTTGGATTCCCCTCTTCTGGACCTGTTAACCCTGTCTCAACCCACTCCAACCTCAGCCTCTGGTTTCCTACAACTCATCATCACTCCCTTGGATTCCCCTCCTCTGGACCTGTTAACCCTGTCTCAACCCACTCCAACCTCAGCCTCTGGTTTCCTACAACTCATCATCACTCCCTTGGATTCCCCTCCTCTGGACCTGTTAACCCTGTCTCAACCCACTCCAACCTCAGCCTCTGGTTTCCTACAACTCATCATCACTCCCTTGGATTCCCTCTTCTGGACCTGTTAACCCTGTCTCAACCCACTCCAACCTCAGCCTCTGGTTTCCTACAACTCATCATCACTCCCTTGGATTCCCCTCTTCTGGACCTGTTAACCCTGTCTCAACCCACTCCAACCTCAGCCTCTGGTTTCCTACAACTCATCATCACTCCCTTGGATTCCCCTCTTCTGGACCTGTTAACCCTGTCTCAACCCACTCCAACCTCAGCCTCTGGTTTCCTACAACTCATCATCACTCCCTTGGATTCCCCTTCTCTGGACCTGTTAACCCTGTCTCAACCCACTCCAACCTCAGCCTCTGGTTTCCTACAACTCATCATCACTCCCTTGGATTCCCCTCCTCTGGACCTGTTAACCCTGTCTCAACCCACTCCAACCTCAGCCTCTACATCTGGTTTCCCCGGATCTACTCTTAATCTCTCCCTGTGTTACAATAAATATCTTGGTCCCTGTTTCCCTGTTTCCTGGTCTGGGTCTACTCTTGGGTTCCCCTGTGCTGCTCTGCTTAACATTTTGTCCATCTAGTGAAGTCTTGGTTGGTGAGCGGACCCCAGACCTCACAGCCATGAAGAGCAATGGGTTCTATAACTGAGTCAATGATTTTTAAGCCAGATCCTATTTAATATGTCAAATTTCATGTTCCTTTTCATGGCATAGAAGGCCCTTCTTGCCTTGTCTCTCAGATCGTTCACAGCTTTGTGGAAGTTACCTGTGGTGCTGATGTTTAGGCCAAGGTATGTATAGTTTTTTGTATGCTCTAGGGCAACAGTCTCTAGATGGAATATGTATTTGTGGTCCTGGCGACTGGACCTTTTTTGGAACACCATTATTTTGGTCTTACTGAGATTTACTGTCAGGGCCCAGGTCTGACAGAATCTGTGCAGAAGATCTAGGTGCTGCTGTAGGCCCTCCTTGGTTGGTGACAGAAGCACCAGATCATCAGCAAACAGCAGACATTTGATTTTTGAGTCCAGTAGGGTGAGGCCAATTCATTGATACTCTGCACACATTTCCTTCGGAAAGTATTCAGACCCTTTGACTTCTTCCACATTTTGTTACAGTACAGCTTTATTCTAAAACATATATGTGCTGTACTCCCCAGCCATCTATACACAATATCCCATAGAGACAAAACAAAACATTTTTACATAAGTATTCAGACCCTTTGCTATGAGACTTGAAATTGAGCATCCTGTTTCCATTGATCATCCTTGAGATATTTCTGCAACTTGATTCAAATTCAATTGATGGGACATGATTTGGAAAGGCACACACCTGTCTATTTAAGGTCCCACAGTTGACAGTGCATGTCAAGTCGCTCGGACCACAAATACACATTCCATCTAGACACTTTCTTTCTCTCTCTCGGAGGAGGACCTGAGCCCTAGGACCATGCCTCAGGACTACCTGACATGATGACTCCTTGCTGTCCCCGGTCCACCTGGCTGTGCTGCTGCTCCAGTTTCAACTGTTCTGCCTGCGGCTGGAACCCTGACCTGTTCACCGGAAGTGCTACCTGTCCCAGACCAGCTGTTTTCAACTCTCTAGAGACAGCAGGAGCGGTAGAGATACTCTTAATGATCGGCTATGAAAAGCAACCTGTCATTTACTCTTGAGATGCTGACTTGCTGCACCCTCGACAACCACTGTGATTATTATTATCTGACCCTGCTGGTCATTTATGAACATTTGAACATCTTGGCCATGTTCTGTTATAATCTCCACCTAGCACAGCCAGAAGTGGACTGGCCAACCCTCATAGCCTTGTTCTAGAAGCCACCGTGCTTCTACACCTGCATTGCTTGCTGTTTGGGGTTTTAGGCTGGGTTTCTGTACAGCACTTTGAGATATCAGCTGATGTACGAAGGGCTTTATAAATACATTTGATTTGATTTGGTAGATGGGTCAGGGTGGGTCAGTGGTAGATGGTTCAGGGTGGGTCAGTGGTAGATGGTTCAGGGTGGGTCAGTGGTAGATGGGTCAAGGTGGGTCAGTGGTAGATGGGTCAAGGTGGGTCAGTGGTAGATGGGTCAGGATGGGTCAGTGGTAGATGGGTCAGTGGTAGATGGGTCAGTGGTAGATGGGTCAGTGGTAGATGGGTCAGTGTGGGTCTGTGGTAGGTGGGTCAAGGTGGGTCAGTGATAGATGGGTCAGTGTGGGTCTGTGGTAGGTGGGTCAGGGTGGGTGTCTGTTCTGGTGGGACAGGGTGGGTGTCTGTTCTGGTGGGTCAAGGTGGGTGTCTGTTCTGGTGGGACAGGGTGGGTCAGGGTGGGTGTCTGTTCTGGTGGGTCAGTGTGGGTCTGTGGTAGGTGGGTCAGGGTGGGTGTCTGTTCTGGTGGGACAGGGTGAGTGTCTGTTCTGGTGGGACAGGGTGGGTGTCTGTTCTGGTGGGACAGGGTGGGTGTCTGTTCTGGTGGGACAGGGTGGGTGTCTGTTCTGGTGGGACAGGGTGGGTGTCTGTTCTGGTGGGACAGGGTGGGTGTCTGTTCTGGTGGGTGTCTGTTCTGGTGGGACAGGGTGGGTCAGGGTGGGTGTCCTGGTGGGACAGGGTGGGTGTCTGTTCTGGTGGGACAGGGTGGGTGTCTGTTCTGGTGGGACAGGGTGGGTCAGGGTGGGTGTCTGTTCTGGTGGGTCAGGGTGGGTGTCTGTTCTGGTGGGACAGGGTGGGTGTCTGTTCTGGTGGGACAGGGTGGGTGTCTGTTCTGGTGGGACAGGGTGGGTCAGGGTGGGTGTCTGTTCAGGTGGGTCAGGGTGGGACAGGGTGGGTCAGGGTGGGACAGGGTGTGTGTCTGTTCTGGTGGGACAGGGTGGGTGTCTGTTCTGGTGGGACAGGGTGGGTGTCTGTTCTGGTGGGACAGGGTGGGTGTCTGTTCTGGTGGGACAGGGTGGGTCAGGGTGGGTGTCTGTTCTGGTGGGTCAGGGTGGGACAGGGTGGGTCAGGGTGGGACAGGGTGTGTGTCTGTTCTGGTGGGTCAGGGTGGGACAGGGTGGGTCAGGGTGGGACAGGGTGTGTGTCTGTTCTGGTGGGTCAGGGTGGGTGTCTGTTCTGGTGGGACAGGGTGGGTCAGGGTGGGTGTCTGTTCTGGTGGGACAGGGTGGGTCAGGGAGGGTGTCTGTTCTGGTGGGACAGGGTGGGTCAGGGTGGGTGTCTGTTCTGGTGGGACAGGGTGGGTCAGGGTGGGTGTCTGTTCTGGTGGGACAGGGTGGGTCAGGGTGGGTGTCTGTTCTGGTGGGACAGGGTGTGTCAGGGTAACGTTTCCCATTTCAGCTACTAGCTGTTAGCTTAAAAACAAAGAATTGATTTGTGCTTCTGATGGTGATGCTATGGCAACAATGGTATCTCGCTAACTTCTGTCTCTCTCCTCTCTCTGTCTCTCTCCTCTCTCTGTCTCTCTCTCTGTCTCTCTCTCTCCTCTCTCTGTCTCTCCCTCTCCTCTCTCTGTCTCTCTCGCTCTCTCTTTCTCTCTCTCTCTATCCCTCCATCTCTCCACCTCTCTCTCTGTCTCTGTCTCTGTCTCTGTCTCTGTCTCTCTCTCTCTCTCTCTCTCTCTCTCTCTCTCTCTCTGTCTCTCTCTCTCTCTCTCTCTCTCTCTCTCTCTCTCTCTCTCTCTCTCTCTCATTGGGGCTTTGTTGGCATGGGAAACGTGTTTACATTGCCAAAGCAAATGAAATAACGAAAGTGATAAGATGCAAAACAACATCACCAAAACACTATTAGAAAAGAAGAGTAAACATTGCAGTCGCAAGGTAAATAAACAGATAAATATTGTTGTTATTTACAACGTTGTTTGTGCTCCGCTAGTTGCCCTTTTCTCATGGCAACGGGCCACACATCCAGCTGCTGTGCACAACAGATATGGGATTTGTTTTTCAAATTCTATGTGGGTCTGAGGGAAATATGGGTCTCTAATGTGGTCAGGTCTCTCCCTCTCTCTCTCTCTCTCTCTCTCTCTCTCTCTCTCTCTCTCTCTCTCTCTCTCTCTCTCTCTCTCTCTCTCTCTCTCTCTCTCTCTCTCTCTCTGTCTCTCTCTGTCTTCCTCTCTCTCTCAGTCCCTTATGTGCCTAACCTTAACACTGAAGGTGTACAGCGCCTTACCCCCCCAACTCTTCAAACTCCCCTAGCCTCTCTGCTGTCACTTGTAGTGGTGGAAATGGTGGTGGCCCGTCCTCCCGAAGCTGCTCCAGAACCCCTCTCAATGGGAGAACCTCCTGGACCCCCGTCATGACCTACGTTAGTCCTGCCCGCTGTACCAACTCTCCTTCCCCCAAACCCCTGCAGCTCAGCTGGTCTCCATTAAACACCCCTGCAGCTCAGCTGGTCTCCATTAAACACCCCTGCAGCTCAGCTGGTCTCCATTAAACAACCCTGCATGATGTCTGAATTGGCAGACCTCAAAGGAATCAGTGGGTTGTGGAAGAGGGGCTCCTCCCAGGCCCACACCCCCCAGGATGGCCCGAAAAGGTCAGTGGACCATCAATGGAGGGTATTACATGGAGCCCTGGCCATCTGTTTGGTTCAGGTTGTCCCGGGAGTCAGTGAGGGTGTCAGTGAGGGTGTCAGTGAGGGAGTCAGTGAGGGAGTCAGTGAGGGAGTCAGTGAGGGAGTCAGTGAGGGAGTCAGTGAGGGAGTCAGTGAGGGTGTCAGTGAGGGAGTCAGTGAGGGAGTCAGTGAGGGAGTCAGTGAGGGAGTCAGTGAGGGAGTCAGTGAGGGTGTCAGTGGGGGTGTCAGTGAGGGAGTCAGTGAGGGTGTCAGTGAGGGGAGAGGGGTGTCAGTGAGGGGTGTCAGTGAGGGGTGTCAGTGAGGGAGTCAGTGAGTGAGGAGTGTCCGTGAGGGAGTCAGTGAGGG
>NC_060182.1:99316704-99321704 GCF_021184085.1 Oncorhynchus gorbuscha | reverse complement strand
TGAATGGGATGATGAGGCATTGAAAGGCTAAACTGAATATAAAACGAAGAAGAAGGAACCCCACTATGAAACAAAGATAAATGACTTAAAGAATGACAGTAAAAAGCTTTGGAGCACCTTGATACAACAGTAGCTAAGATGGGGAGAACAGCACTTAGACAAATGACTGAGAGAAATTGATGATAAAATGATTGTGGGGGCTGTTTTGTTTTGCTTCAGTGTACCTTTTTTACATTATCGATCATAGTCTGCTGCTGTAAAAAAAGTATATGTTATGGTTTTACACCCCCTGCTATATTGTGGATAAAGGTCCTACAGGACCTAGTTTCTACCTTCTTAACAACACTATCAACAAGGCAGGTCCTATAGGACCTAGTTTCTACCTTCTAAACAACATTATCAACAAGGCAGGTCCTACAGGACCTAGTTTCTACCTTCTTAACAGCACTATCAACAAGGCAAGTCCTACAGGCCTTAGTTTCTACCTTCTTAACAACACTATCAACAAGGCAGGTCCTACAGGACCTAGTTTCTACCTTCTTAACAGCACTATGAACAAGGCAGGTCCTACAGGCCTTAGTTTTGTCGCACCTGGACTACTGTCCATCGTGTGGTCAAGTGCCACAAAGAAGAACTAAGCAAAATTGTACACAGAGAGCTAATATTAATAATATGCATGTCAATCTTTCCTGGCTGAAAGTGGGGGAGAGATTGCCTTCATCACTACTTGTATTTATGAGAGGTGTTGAAAGCACCAAACTACTGGCACACAGCTCAGACACCCATGCATACTCCACATGTCACCAGAGGTCTCTTCACAGTCCCCAAGTCCAGAACAGACTAAGGGAGGCACAGAGTACAACATAGAGCCATGACTACATGGAACTCTATTCCACAGTACTACATAGAACCATGACTACTTGGAATTCTATTCCACAGTACTATATAGAGACATGACTACATGGAAGTCTATTCCACAGTACTACATAGAGCCATGACTACATGGAACTCTATTCCACAGTACTACATAGAGCCATGACTACATAGAACTCTATTCCACAGTACTACATAGAACCATGACTACTTGGAATTCTATTCCACAGTACTATATAGAGACATGACTACATGGAACTCTATTCCACAGTACTACATAGAGCCATGACTACTTGGAACTCTATTCCACAGTACTACATAGAGCCATGACTACTTGGAACTCTATTCCACATCAGGTAACTGATGCAGCAGTAGAATCAGATTTACGAAACAGATAAACATATACCTTGTGGAGCAGCAGGGACTGTGAGGAGACACAAACATAGACACATGCATGCAAACACGAGATAACACACACGTACACGTGGATTTAGTGATGTAGATATGTGGGAGTAGAGTAGGGGCCTCAAGGCACACACTTATTATGTTGTTAAATCTGTTGTGAATGTTTTTAAATTTGTATAACTGCCTTGATCCATAATAAACCCCAGGAAGAGTAGCTGCTGCCTTGGCAGGAACTAATGGGGATCCATAATAAACCCCAGGAAGAGTAGCTGCCTTGGCAGGAACTAATGGGGATCCATAATACACCCCAGGAAGAGTAGCTGCCCTGGCAGGAACTAATGGGGATCCATAATAAACCCCAGGAAGAGTAGCTGCTGCCTTGGCAGGAACTAATGGGGATTCATAATAAACCCCAGGAAGAGTAGCTGCTGCCTTGGCAGGAACTAATGGGGATCCATAATAAACCCCAGGAAGAGTAGCTGCTGCTTTGGCAGGAACTAATGGGGATCCATAATAAACCCCAGGAAGACTAGCTGCTGTCTTGGCAGGAACTAATGGGGATCCATAATGAACCCCTGGAAGAGTAGCTCCTGCCTTGGCAGGGACTAATGGGGATCCATAATAAACCCCAGGAAGAGTAGCTGCTGCCTTGGCAGGAACTAATGGGGATCCATAATAAACCCCAGGAAGAGTAGCTTCTGCCTTGGCAGGAACTAATGGGGATCCATAATAAACCCCAGGAAGAGTAGCTGCTGCCTTGGCAGGAACTAATGGGGATCCATAATAAACCCCAGGAAGAGTAGCTTCTGCCTTGGCAGGAACTAATGGGGATCCATAATAAACCCCAGGAAGAGTAGCTGCTGCCTTGACAGGAACTAATGGGGATCCATAATAAACCCCAGGAAGAGTAGCTGCTGCCTTGGCAGGAACTAATGGGGATCCATAATAAACCCCAGGAAGAGTAGCTGCTGCCTTGGCAGGAACTAATGGGGATCCATAATAAACCCCAGGAAGAGTAGCTGCTGCCTTGGCAGGAACTAATGGGGATCCATAATAAACCCCAAGAAGAGTAGCTGCTGCCTTGCCAGGAACTAATGGGGATCCATAATAAACCCCAGGAAGAGTAGCTTCTGCCTTGGCAGGAACTAATGAGTATCCACAATAAACCCCAGGAAGAGTAGCTGCTGCCTTGGCAGGAACTAAAGGGGATACATAATAAACCCCAGGAAGAGTAGCTGCTGCCTTGGCAGGAACTAAAGGGGATACATAATAAACCCCAGGAAGAGTAGCTGCTGCCTTGGCAGGAACTAAAGGGGATACACAATAAACCCCAGGAGTAGCTGCTTACTAAGGGGATCCATAATACAACCTTGGTCAATGGAAATCTCCTTACTGCCAATAAACCCAAATTGTTAAAATTATAATTATTCTAAGCATACTAAAATGCAATAAGTAAATCCAAAAACCCGATATGATTCTTAACATTATGTATTTTCTATCTAGTATAATAGTTCTCTCTCTTCTCTTACTTCAATAGAGCAGCAGCACATTAGGTATGCATGTACTGTCACCATGACGATTCCGTAACGGACATTCTATAAGCGAAGCCTGTAGATATAGATAGACCTGGCTTCATTAAACCTGTTGTATTCGGCGAATGTGACACATAACATTTGATTTGATTTGATCCTATACATCTCAATTCAGAAAGACTGGATCGTTTTCAAACATCCTGTTTCTTCAACAGAAAACAGAATCCTTTCTACTGTGTGATGAAGCTTTGGCTTCATCACACATCCATACAGTATGGTTATCAACATCATCCATACAGTATGGTTATCAACATCATCCATACAGCATGGTTATCAACATCATCCATACTGCATGGGTATCAACATCATCCATACAGCATGGTTATCAACATCATCCATTCAGCATGGTTATCAACATCATCCATTCAGCATGGTTATCAACATCATCCATACAGCATGGTTATCAACATCATCCATACAGCATGGTTATCAACATCATCCATTCAGCATGGTTATCAACATCATCCATACAGCATGGTTATCAACATCATCCATACAGCATGGTTATCAACATCATCCATACAGCATGGTTATCAACATCATCCATACAGCATGGTTATCAACATCATCCATTCAGCATGGTTATCAACATCATCCATTCAGCATGGATATCAACATCATCCATACAGCATGGTTATCAACATCATCCATTCAGCATGGTTATCAACATCATCCATACAGCATGGTTATCAACATCATCCATACAGCATGGTTATCAACATCATCCATTCAGCATGGTTATCAACATCATCCATACAGCATGGTTATCAACATCATCCATACAGCATGGTTATCAACATCATCCATACAGCATGGTTATCAACATCATCCATTCAGCATGGTTATCAACATCATCCATACAGCGTGGTTATCAACATCATCCATACAGCATGGTTATCAACATCATCCATACAGCGTGGTTATCAACATCATCCATACAGCGTGGTTATCAACATCATCCATACAGCGTGGTTATCAACATCATCCATACAGCGTGGTTATCAACATCATCCATTCAGCATGGTTATCAACATCATCCATTCAGCATGGTTATCAACATCATCCATACAGCATGGTTGTCAACATCATCCATACAGCATGGTTATCAACATCATCCATACAGCATGGTTATCAACATCATCCATACAGCATGGTTATCAACATCATCCACACAGCATGGTTATCAACATCATCCATACAGCATGGTTATCAACATCATCCATACAGCATGGTTATCAACATCATCCATTCAGCATGGTTATCAACATCATCCATTCAGCATGGATATCAACATCATCCATACAGCATGGTTATCAACATCATCCATTCAGCATGGTTATCAACATCATCCATACAGCATGGTTATCAACATCATCCATACAGCATGGTTATCAACATCATCCATTCAGCATGGTTATCAACATCATCCATACAGCGTGGTTATCAACATCATCCATACAGCGTGGTTATCAACATCATCCATACAGCGTGGTTATCAACATCATCCATACAGCATGGTTATCAACATCATCCATACAGCGTGGTTATCAACATCATCCATACAGCGTGGTTATCAACATCATCCATTCAGCATGGTTATCAACATCATCCATTCAGCATGGTTATCAACATCATCCATACAGCATGGTTGTCAACATCATCCATACAGCATGGTTATCAACATCATCCATACAGCATGGTTATCAACATCATCCATACAGCGTGGTTATCAACATCATCCATACAGCGTGGTTATCAACATCATCCATACAGCGTGGTTATCAACATCATCCATTCAGCATGGTTATCAACATCATCCATACAGCATGGTTGTCAACATCATCCATACAGCATGGTTATCAACATCATCCATACAGCATGGTTATCAACATCATCCATACAGCGTGGTTATCAACATCATCCATACAGCGTGGTTATCAACATCATCCATACAGCGTGGTTATCAACATCATCCATACAGCGTGGTTATCAACATCATCCATTCAGCATGGTTATCAACATCATCCATTCAGCATGGTTATCAACATCATCCATACAGCATGGTTGTCAACATCATCCATACAGCATGGTTATCAACATCATCCATACAGCATGGTTATCAACATCATC
>NC_060182.1:99215292-99313704 GCF_021184085.1 Oncorhynchus gorbuscha | reverse complement strand
CCCAACAGGTTCTGACAGTCTCTGGTCCCATCCACCCCCTCATTACCCCAACAGGTTCTGACAGTCTCTGGTCCCGTACACCCCCTCATTACCCCAACAGGTTCTGACAGTCTCTGGTCCCGTACACCCCCTCATTACCCCAACAGGTTCTGACAGTCTCTGGTCCCGTACACCCCCTCATTACCCCAACAGGTTCTGACAGTCTCTGGTCCCGTATCCACCCCCTCATTACCCCAACAGGTTCTGACAGTCTCTGGTCCCATCCACCCCCTCATTACCCCAACAGGTTCTGACAGTCTCTGGACCCATACTAAACAAATTAGACATGTGTAGTGCTTTAAATAACCATTTTGTTTCAGCTGAGCCAGGGATTAACAATCACAATTTGCAGACTCGTTTAAGTGTTGCTGTGCGTTTTGTTGCCAACCTTACTTTGCTCCCTGACAACTTTACCGTTTATATTTTTGTTTTTTCCCTCAAATTTATTTTTTCATTCAACTTTTTCACTCCAGACGCTTTATCTGATTCGTCAGGACCTCCAACAGCCGAAGCTAAGTAGTAACATTAACATGATGCCTTCTAATTGCAGTCGCTGTTCTCATAATTTACAGGAGAACGATCGCCTTGCGGCGAGGATAGCTGTGCTACAAGCCCAGCTTCAGCTTCAGACGCAATCGTTAGGCAGGGTTCAGTGTAGGAAAGGATGAAACAGCGTTGGTCTACACGGACAAGTTCTGGCCTGGTTTAGATCTTATCTGTCGGAAAGATATCAGTTTGTCTCTGTTAATGGTTTGTCCTCTGACAAATCAACTGTAAATGTCGGTGTTCCTCAAGGTTCCGTTTTAGGACCACTATTGTTTTCACTATATATTTTACCTCTAGGGGATGTCATTCGAAAACATAATGTTAACTTTCACTGCTATGCGGATGACACACAGCTGTACATTTCAATGAAACATGGTGAAGCCCCAAAATCGCCCTCACTAGAAGCCTGTGTTTCAGACATAAGGAAGTGGATGGCTGCAAACTTTCTACTTTTAAACTCGGACAAAACAGAGATGCTTGTTCTAGGTCCCAAGAAACAAAGAGATCTTCTGTTGAATCTGACAATTAATCTTGATGGTTGAACAGTCATCTCAAATAAAACTGTGAAGGACCTCAGCGTTACTCCGGACCATGATCTCTCTTTTGAAGAACATATCAAGACAGTTTTTTTCCATCTACGTAACATTGCCAAAATCAGAAACTTTCTGTCCAAAAATGATGCAGAAGAATTAATCCATGCTTTTGTCACTTCTAGGTTAGACTAATGCAATGCTCTACTTTCTGGCTACCCGGATAAAGCACTAAATAAACTTCAGTTAGTGCTAGCTAGCCTCTCTACACTGGCTTCCTGTCAAAGCAAGGGCTGATTTCAAGGTTTTACTGCTAACCTACAAAGCATTACATGGGCTTGCTCCTACCTATCTCTCTGATTTGGTCCTGCCATACATACCTACACGTACGCTACGGTCACAAGACCCAGGCCTCCTAATTGTCCCTAGAATTTCTAGCAAACAGCTGGAGGCAGGGATTTCTCCTATAGAGCTCAATTTTTATGGAATGGTCTGCCTACCCATGTGAGGGACGCATACTCAGTCTCAAACTTTAAGTCTTTACTGAAGACTCATCTCTTCAGTGGGTCATATGATTGAGTGTAGTCTGGCCCAGGAGTGGGAAGGTGAACGGAAAGGCTCTGGAGCAACGAACCGCCCTTGCTGTTTCTGCCTGGCCGGTTCCCCTCTTTCCACTGGGATTCTCTGCCTCTAACCCTATTACAGGGGCTGAGTCACTGGCTTACTAGGGCTCTTTCATATCGTCCCTAGGAGGGGTGCGTCACTTGAGTGGGTTGAGTCACTGATGTGATCTTCCTGTCTGGGTTGGCGCCCCCCTTGATTTGTGCCTTGGCGGAGATCTTTGTGTGCTATACTCGGCCTTGTCTCAGGATGGTAAGTTGGTGGTTGAAGATATCCCTCTAGTGGTGTGGGGGCTGTGCTTTGGCAAAGTGGGTGGGGTTATATCCTTCCGGTTTGGCCCTGTCCGGGGGTGTCATCGGTTGGGGCCACAGGGTTGGGCCCCTCCTGTCTTAGCCTACAGTATTTATGCTGCAGTAGTTTATGTGTCGGGGGACTAGGGTCAGTTTGTTATATCTGGAGTACTTCTCCTGTCCTATCCGGTGTCCTGTGTGAATTTAAGTATGCTCTCTCTAATTCTCTCTTTCACCTCTTTCTTTCTTTCTCTCTTTCGGAGGACCTGAGCCCTAGGACTATGCCTCAGGACTACCTGACATGATGACTCCTTGCTGTCCCCAGTCCACCTGGCCGTGCTGCTGCTCCAGTTTCAACTGTTCTGCCTGTGATTATTATTATTTGACCATGCTGGTCATTTATGAACATTTGAACATCTTGGCCATGTTCTGTTATAATCTCCACCCGGCACAGCCAGAAGAGGACTGGCCACCCCACATAGTCTGGTTCCTCTCTAGGTTTCTTTATAGGTTTTGGCCTATCTAGGGAGTTTTTCCGAGCCACCGTGCTTCTAAACCTGCATTGCTTGCTGTTTGGGGTTTTAGGCTGGGTTTCTGTACAACACTTTTAGATATCAGCTGATGTGTGACTCCTCTCTCTCTCTGAGCCCAGTGTTAATGTGACTCCTCTCTCTGAGCCCAGTATTAATGTGACTCCTCTCTCTGAGCCCAGTGTTAATGTGACTCCTCTCTCTGAGCCCAGTGTTAATGTGACTCCTCTCTCTGAGCCCAGTGTTAATGTGACTCCTCTCTCTGTGCCCAGTGTTAATGTGACTCCTCTCTCTGAGCCCAGTGTTAATGTGACTCCTCTCTCTGAGCCCAGTGTTAATGTGACTCCTCTCTCTCTCTGTGCCCAGTGTTAATGTGACTCCTCTCTCTCTCTGAGCCCAGTGTTAATGTGACTCCTCTCTCTGTGCCCAGTGTTAATGTGACTCCTCTCTCTGAGCCCAGTGTTAATGTGACTCCTCTCTCTGAGCCCAGTGTTAATGTGACTCCTCTCTCTGTGCCCAGTGTTAATGTGACTCCTCTCTCTGAGCCCAGTGTTAATGTGACTCCTCTCTCTGAGCCCAGTGTTAATGTGACTCCTCTCTCTGAGCCCAGTGTTAATGTGACTCCTCTCTCTGAGCCCAGTGTTAATGTGACTCCTCTCTCTGAGCCCAGTGTTAATGTGACTCTCTCTGAGCCCAGTGTTAATGTGACTCCTCTCTCTGTGCCCAGTGTTAATGTGACTCCTCTCTCTGAGCCCAGTGTTAATGTGACTCCTCTCTCTGTGCCCAGTGTTAATGTGACTCCTCTCTCTGAGCCCAGTGTTAATGTGACTCCTCTCTCTGAACCCAGTATTAATGTGACTCCTCTCTCTGAGCCCAGTGTTAATGTGACTCCTCTCTCTGAGCCCAGTGTTAATGTGACTCCTCTCTCTGAGCCCAGTGTTAATGTGACTCCTCTCTCTGAGCCCAGTGTTAATGTGACTCCTCTCTCTGAGCCCAGTGTTAATGTGACTCCTCTCTCTCTCTGAGCCCAGTGTTAATGTGACTCCTCTCTCTGAGCCCAGTGTTAATGTGACTCCTCTCTCTGTGCCCAGTGTTAATGTGACTCCTCTCTCTGAACCCAGTGTTAATGTGACTCCTCTCTCTGAGCCCAGTGTTAATGTGACTCCTCTCTCTGAGCCCAGTGTTAATGTGACTCCTCTCTCTGAACCCAGTGTTAATGTGACTCCTCTCTCTGAGCCCAGTGTTAATGTGACTCCTCTCTCTGTGCCCAGTGTTAATGTGACTCCTCTCTCTGAACCCAGTGTTAATGTGACTCCTCTCTCTGAACCCAGTGTTAATGTGACTCCTCTCTCTGAGCCCAGTGTTAATGTGACTCCTCTCTCTGTGCCCAGTGTTAATGTGACTCCTCTCTCTGTGCCCAGTGTTAATGTGACTCCTCTCTCTGAGCCCAGTGTTAATGTGACTCCTCTCTCTGTGCCCAGTGTTAATGTGACTCCTCTCTCTGAGCCCAGTGTTAATGTGACTCCTCTCTCTGAACCCAGTATTAATGTGACTCCTCTCTCTGAGCCCAGTGTTAATGTGACTCCTCTCTCTGAGCCCAGTGTTAATGTGACTCCTCTCTCTGAGCCCAGTGTTAATGTGACTCCTCTCTCTGAGCCCAGTGTTAATGTGACTCCTCTCTCTGAGCCCAGTGTTAATGTGACTCCTCTCTCTCTCTGAGCCCAGTGTTAATGTGACTCCTCTCTCTGTTGACATGCAGTATCAGACCCATTACACCCCATTATCTCCTCTGGACTGGCATCTCTCCTCCTCTCCTCCTCTCCTCTCTCCTCCTCTTCTCTCTCCTCTCTGCTCCTCTCTCCTCTCCTCTCTTCTCCTCTCCTCTCTTCCCCTCTCCTCTTTCCTCCTCTCTCCTCCTCTCTTCCCCTCTCCTCTCTCCTCCTCTCTTCCCCTCTCCTCTCTTCCTCTCTCCTCCTCTCTCCCCTCTCTCTCTCCTCCCTCTCCTCTCTCCTCCTCTCCTCCTCCCTCTTTCTCCCTCTTTCTCCCTCTCTCCTCCTCTCTCCCTCTCCTCTCTCCTCTCTCCCCTCTCCTCTCTCCTCCCCTCTTTCTCCTCTCTCCCCCTCTCCTCTCTTCCCCTCTCCTCTCCCCTCCTCTCTTCCCCTCTCCTCCTCTCTTCCCCTCTCCTCTCCTCTCTCCTCCTCTCTTCCCCTCTCCTCTCTCCTCCTCTCTTCTCCTCTCCTCTCTCCTCCTCTCTTACCCTCTCCTCTCTCCTCCTCTCTTCTCCTCTCCTCTCTCCTCCTCTCTTACCCTCTCCTCTCTCCTCCTCTCTTCTCTTCTCCTCTACTCTCTTCCCCTCTCCTCTCTCCTCCTCTCTTCTCCTCTCCTCTCTCCTCCTCTCTTCCCCTCTCCTCCTCTCTTCCTCTCTCCTCCTCTCTTCCCCTCTCCTCTCTCCTCCTCTCTTCTCCTCTCCTCTCTCCTCCTCTCTTACCCTCTCCTCTCTCCTCCTCTCTTCTCTCCTCTCTTCCTCTCTCCTACTCTCTTCTCCTCTCTTCTCTCCTCTCTTCCCCTCTCCTCTCTCCTCCTCTCTTCTCCTCTCCTCCTCTCTTCCTCTCTCCTCCTCTCTTCCCCTCTTCCTCTCTCCTCCTCTCTTCCCCTCTCCTCTCTTCCCCTCTCCTCTCTCCTCTCTTCCTCTCTCCTACTCTCTTCCCCTCTCCTCCTCTCTCCTCCTCTTTTCCCCTCTCCTCTCTTTCCCTCTCCTCTCTCCTCCTCTCTTCCCCTCTTCTCCTCTCTTCCTCTCTCCTCTCTTCCTCTCTCCTCCTCTCTCCCCCTCTCTTCTCTTCCCCTCTCCTCTCTCCTCCTCTCTTCCCCTCTCCTCTCTTCTCCTCTCTTCTCTCCTCTTCTCCTCTCCTGTTCTCTAACGTGTCGAGGTAATGATGAGAGAATATCAAAGCCCACTATCATAGATCATCATAACACCACCCTGTTGTTGCTACTATGATGAAGCATCTAACAGGTTCAGGAATTACTTATCAAAGCCGTGGGGCTCGTGAAGGTAACGTCCCATAAACCATGATAAATTACGTTATACACCCTTATGTAATCTTTACCAATTTTTTAAAACTAAAGTGTCACTATATTTTGACCCTCAACTGGAGAGTTTATAGGAAAATGACCTTCTTGATCCAAATCAGTCAGGTTTCAAGACTAGTCATTCAACTGAGACTGCTCTTCTCTGTATCACGGAGGCGCTCCGCACCGCTAAAGCTAACTCTCTCTCCTCTGCTCTCATCCTTCTAGACCTATCGGCTGCCTTCCTGAACCATCAGATCCTCCTCTCCACCCTCTCCGAGTTGGGCATCTCGCGGCCCACGCTTGGATTGCTCCTACCTGACAGGTCCTCCTACCAGGTCCGAGAATCTCTCCTCCTCTCACCACTGGTGTCCCCCAGGGCTCTGTTCTAGGCCCTCTCCTATTCTCGCTATACACCAAGTCACTGGCTCTGTCATAACCTCACATGGTCTCTCCTATCATTGCTATGCAGACGACACACAATTAATCTTCTCCTTTCCCCCTTCTGATGACCAGGTGGCGAATCGCATCTCTGCATGTCTGGCAGACATATCAGTGTGGATGACGGATCACCACCTCAAGCTGAACTCGGCAAGACGGAGCTGCTCTTCCTCCCGGGGAAGGACTGCCCGTTCCATGATCTCGCCATCACGGTTGACAACTCCATTGTGTCCTCCTCCCAGAGCGCTAAGAACCTTGGCGTGATCCTGGACAACACCCTGTCGTTCTCAACTAACATCAAGGCGGTGGCCCGTTCCTGTAGGTTCATGCTCTACAACATGATGAGATAGATCACACAGGAAGCGGCGCATCTAATCCAGGCACTTGTCACTGGATTACCACCCTGTTGTTGCTACTATGATGAAGCATCTAACAGGTTCACTGGAATTACTTATCAAAGACCATGGTGTGCCTACGGGCTGTGAAGTACCTCCAGGCTCTGTAGGCCCTACACCCAAATAAGGGCACTGCGTTCATCCACCTCTGGCCTGCTCGCCTCCCTAAACCATGATAACAAATTCACGACGCCAGGACGTTATGAAACACCTCTTTAAGGAATACCTAGGATGATAATCTTTACCTTAAAAATTTTTTAAAACTAAAGTGTCACTATATTTTGACCCTCAACTGGAGAGTTTATGTAAATGGAAAATGTTGCTTGATATATCCCAGTAAACAGTAACCTCTATGTGTTGTCCCTATTCCCATATAGTACACAAGAGCCCTCTGAGGGGCCACTTGGAAAGCTCTCGTCCTCTAAGGCCCTTCGTTCACGCAGGGTGACATGGGGAGTTGAATGAGATTCTATGTGCTGCATTCATAAACTCTCTCTTGTTCTGTTTCTTAAAGAGCATCAGTCAAGCACACTGAGTTATCGACTGGAGCTCTGAGAACTCAGCCGGGGATCTCAACTTGCTATTTAAGAGTACGGATAGTAGAATACACCAGGAGCAATTTAGACATTTGGTTGTATATCATT
The DNA here is from genome assembly GCF_021184085.1 of Oncorhynchus gorbuscha. Lineage (NCBI taxonomy): Eukaryota > Metazoa > Chordata > Actinopteri > Salmoniformes > Salmonidae > Oncorhynchus > Oncorhynchus gorbuscha. The sequence goes on along the minus strand of NC_060182.1, from coordinate 99,306,599 downwards.
CATCTGTTTTTCTTCTTGTTATGTCAGTCACTGACAGTCACTCAATTAGCCATGTCAGCTAACAATTTTTCGATTGATAGTTAGTCTAGCCAGATATCTAAACTTGTAGTAACCATAACCAAATACTGACCGGCTACGCAGGGCACGTGCCCAGGGCCCTGACCTTCATGGCGCCCTGACCTCCAGGTGGCCCTGACCCCTGACCTCCAGGTGGCCCTGACCTCCAGGAGGCCCTGACCCCTGACCTCCAGGTGGCCCTGACCTCCAGGAGGCCCTGACCCCTGACCTCCAGGTGGCCCTGACCCCTGACCTCCAGGTGGCCCTGTCCTCCAGGAGGCCCTGACCCCTGACCTCCAGGTGGCCCTTACCTCCAGGGGGCCCTGACCCCTGACCTCCAGGTGGCCCTGACCTCCAGGAGGCCCTGACCCCTGACCTCCAGGTGGCCCTGACCTCCAGGAGGCCCTGACCCCTGACCTCCAGGGGGCCCTGACCCCTGACCTCCAGGTGGCCCTGACCCCTGACCTCCAGGGGACCCTGACCCCTGACCTCCAGGTGGCCCTGACCTCTTACCTCCAGGGGGCCCTGACCCCTGACCTCCAGGGGGCCCTGACCCCTGACCTCCAGGTGGCCCTGACCTTCATGGTGCCCCCATTGATTTTGTTAGTTATTCTCACTCGGATATCATATTAACATAAAGTAGTTATACATAGTTTATTTTTCTCTCTCCAAAGGTGTAGAATTACAGAAACATGCTTTAGAAATGCAACATTTTCTCTACCCTCTATAGCAAAATGTGTAGAATTACAGAAACATGCTTTAGAAATGCAACATTTTCTCTACCCTCTATAGCAAAATGTGTAGAATTACAGAAACATGCTTTAGAAATGCAACATTTTCTCTACCCTCTATAGCAAAATGTGTAGAATTACAGAAACATGCTTTAGAAATGCAACATTTTCTCTACCCTCTATAGCAAAATGTGTAGAATTACAGAAACATGCTTTAGAAATGCAACATTTTCTCTACCCTCTATAGCAAAATGTGTAGAATTACAGAAACATGCTTTAGAAATGCAACATTTTCTCTACCCTCTATAGCAAAATGTGTAGAATTACAGAAACATGCTTTAGAAATGCAACATTTTCTCTACCCTCTATAGCAAAATGTGTAGAATTACAGAAACATGCTTTAGAAATGCAACATTTTCTCTACCCTCTATAGCAAAATGTGTAGAATTACAGAAACATGCTTTAGAAATGCAACATTTTCTCTACCCTCTATAGCAAAATGTGTAGAATTACAGAAACATGCTTTAGAAATGCAACATTTTCTCTACCCTCTATAGCAAAATGTGTAGAATTACAGAAACATGCTTTAGAAATGCAACATTTTCTCTACCCTCTATAGCAAAATGTGTAGAATTACAGAAACATGCTTTAGAAATGCAACATTTTCTCTACCCTCTATAGCAAAATGTGTAGAATTACAGAAACATGCTTTAGAAATGCAACATTTTTTACCCTCTATAGCCAGAAACATGCTTTAGAAATGCAAAAATATAGTGTAGAATTACAGAAACATGCTTTAGAAATGCAACATGCAAAATGTGTAGAATTACAGAAACATTAGAAATGCAACATTTTCTCTACCCTCTATAGCAAAATGTGTAGAATTACAGAAACATGCTTTAGAAATGCAACATTTTCTCTACCCTCTATAGCAAAATGTGAATTACAGAAAATTACAGAAACATGCTTTAGAAATGCAACATTTTCTCTACCCTCTATAGCAAAATGTGTAGAATTACAGAAACATGCTTTAGAAATGCAACATTTTCTCTACCCTCTATAGCAAAATGTGTAGAATTACAGAAACATGCTTTAGAAATGCAACATTTTCTCTACCCTCTATAGCAAAATGTGTAGAATTACAGAAACATGCTTTAGAAATGCAACATTTTCTCTACCCTCTATAGCAAAATGTGTAGAATTACAGAAACATGCTTTAGAAATGCAACATTTTCTCTACCCTCTATAGCAAAATGTGTAGAATTACAGAAACATGCTTTAGAAATGCAACATTTTCTCTACCCTCTATAGCAAAATGTGTAGAATTACAGAAACATGCTTTAGAAATGCAACATTTTCTCTACCCTCTATAGCAAAATGTGTAGAATTGAAAGAAATTAACTTTAAAACTAAATTTTTTCTTTCCGCCGTCAATAGGGGGGCACTAAATTGTTTTGCCACACGGTGGGATAGGACCCCTAACCAAATGGTCCCCAAAAGGCTAGTGCTGGCCCTGCCCACTCTTCTCTGCCCTCGTATCATATCCCATAGGGCTATGCTGCAGCACTAAGGTACCCCAACACGACAGCAGGAAAGAGAAGCACACTGTCTCCCTCTCTCTCGATCCTTCTCCCTCTCTCTCTCTATCCTTCTTCCTCTCTGTCTCTATCCTTCTCCCTCTCTCTCTATCCTTCTCCCTCTCTGTCTTTCTCCCTCTCTCTCTATCCTTCTCCCTCTCTGTCTTTCTCCCTCTCTCTATCCTTCTCCCTCTCTGTCTTTCTCCCTCTCTCTATCCTTCTCCCTCTCTCTCTATCCTTCTTCCTCTCTGTCTTTCTCCCTCTCTCTGTCTTTCTCCTTCTCTCTATCCTTCTCCCTCTCTGTCTTTCTCCCTCTCTCTATCCTTCTCCCTCTCTCTATCCTTCTCCTCTTCTATCCTTCTCCCTCTCTCTATCCTTCTCCTCTCTGTCTTTCTCCCTCTCTCTCTATCCTTCTTCTCTGTCTTTCTCCCTCTCTCTATCCTCCCTCTCTGTCTTTCTCCCCTCTCTATCCTTCTCCCTCTCTCTCTATCCTTCTTCCTCTCTGTCTTTCTCCCTCTCTCTGTCTTTCTCCTTCTCTCTATCCTTCTCCCTCTCTGTCTTTCTCCCTCTCTCTATCCTTCTCCCTCTCTCTCTATCCTTCTTCCTCTCTGTCTCTATCCTTCTCCCTCTCTCTCTATCCTTCTCCCTCTGTCTTTCTCCCTCTCTCTATCCTTCTCCCTCTCTGTCTTTCTCCTTCTCTCTATCCTTCTCCCTCTCTGTCTTTCTCCCTCTCTCTCTATCCTTCTCCCTCTCTGTCTTTCTCCTTCTCTCTATCCTTCTCCCTCTCTGTCTTTCTCCCTCTCTCTATCCTTCTCCCTCTCTCTCTATCCTTCTCCCTCTCTGTCTTTCTCCCTCTCTCTATCCTTCTCTCTCTCTATCCTTCTCCCTCTCTGTCTTTCTCCCTCTCTCTATCCTTCTCCCTCTTTTTCTACCATTCTCTTTCTCTCTCTCTATCCTTCTCCTTCTCTCTCTCTGTATTTCTCCCTCTCTTAACCAATCAAGTGTATTTATAAAGCCATTTTTACCTCAGCAGATGTCACAAAGTGCTAACACAGAAACCCAGCCTAAAACCCCAAACAGCAAGCAATGCAGATGTATTTATTATGGATCCCCATTAGTTCCTGCCAAGGCAGCAGCTACTCTTCCTGGGGTTTATTATGGATCCCCATTAGTTCCTGCCAAGGCAGCAGCTACTCTTCCTGGGGTTTACTATGGATCCCCATTAGTTCCTGCCAAGGCAGCAGCTACTCTTCCTGGGGTTTATTATGGATCCCCATTAGTTCCTGCCAAAACAGCAGCTACTCTTCCTGGGGTTTATTATGGATCCCCATTAGTTCCTGCCAAAGCAGCAGCTACTCTTCCTGGGGTTTATTATGGATCCCCATTAGTTCCTGCCAAGGCAGCAGCTACTCTTCCTGGGGTTTATTATGGATCCCCATTAGTTCCTGCCAATGCAGCAGCTACTCTTCCTGGGAATAGAGGTCCAGGTAGTCATGGCTCTATGTCGTACTGTGTGCCTCCCATAGTCTGTTCTGGACTTGGGGATTGTGAAGAGACCTCTGGTGGCATGTCTTGTGGGGTAGTCAGGGTGTCTGAGCTGTGTGCCAGTAGTTTAGACAGACCTCTAGTGGCATGTCTTGTGGGGTATTCATGGCTGTCTGAGCTGTGTGCCAGTAGTTCAAACAGACAGCTCAGTGAATTCAACATGTCAATACCTCTCACAAATACAAGTAGTGATGAAGTCAATGTCTGCTCCACTTTGAGCCAGGAGAGATTGACGTGCATATTATTAACGTTAGCTCTCTGTGTACATTCAAGGGCCAGCTGTTCTGAACCAATTGTGGCACCTGACCACACGACTGAACAGTTGTCCAGGTGCGACAAAACTAGGGCCTGTAGGACCTGCCTTGTTGATAGTGTTGTTAAGAAGGTAGAAACTAGGGCCTGTAGGACCTGCCTTGTTCATAGTGTTGTTAAGAAGGTAGAAACTAGGGCCTGTAGGACCTGCCTTGTTGATAGTGTTGTTAAGAAGGTAGAAACTAGGGCCTGTAGGACCTGCCTTGTTCATAGTGCTGTTAAGAAGGTAGAAACTAGGGCCTGTAGGACCTGCCTTGTTGATAGTGTTGTTAAGAAGGTAGAAACTAGGGCCTGTAGGACCTGCCTTGTTGATAGTGTTGTTAAGAAGGTAGAAACTAGGGCCTGTAGGACCTGCCTTGTTGATAGTGTTGTTAAGAAGGTAGAAACTAGGGCCTGTAGGACCTGCCTTGTTGATAGTGTTGTTAAGAAGGTAGAAACTAGGGCCTGTAGGACCTGCCTTGTTGATAGTGTTGTTAAGAAGGTAGAAACTAGGGCCTGTAGGACCTGCCTTGTTGATAGTGTTGTTAAGAAGGTAGAAACTAGGGCCTGCTGGACCTGCCTTGTTGATAGTGTTGTTAAGAAGGTAGAAACTAGGACCTGTAGGACCTGCCTTGTTGATAGTGTTGTTAAGAAGGTAGAAACTAGGGCCTGTAGGACCTGACTTGTTGATAGTGTTGTTAAGAAGGCAGAGCAGAGCTTTATTATGGACAGACTTCTCCCCATATTAGCTACTACTGCATCAATATGTTTTGACCATGACAGGTTACAGTCCAGGATTACTCCAAACAGTTTAGTCTCCTCAACTTGCTCAATTTCTACATTATTTATTACAAGATTTAGTTGTGGTTTAGGGTTTAGTGAATGATTTATCCCAAATACAATGTTTTTAGTTTAGCTTATTCCTTGGGCAAGTAGCTGCGGGGGGTGCAGAGCTGTTGGCCGGGGTTGGGGTAGCCAGGTAGAAAGCATGGCAGCCAGGTAGAAAGCATGGTAGCCAGGTAGAAAGCATGGTAGGCAGGTAGAAAGCATGGTAGCCAGGTAGAAAGCATGGTAGCCAGGTAGAAAGCATGGTAGCCAGGTAGAAAGCATGGTAGCCAGGTAGAAAGCATGGTAGCCAGGTAGAAAGCATGGCAGCCAGGTAGAAAGCATGGCAGCCAGGTAGAAAGCATGGTAGCCAGGTAGAAAGCATGGTAGCCAGGTAGAAAGCATGGTAGCCAGGTAGAAAGCAGGCAGGTAGGCAGCCATAGAAACATGCTCATTGAAATTATTACTTATCATGGATTTATCGGTGATGACAGTGGGCAGCTGGGTAGGCATGGTAGCCATAGAAACATGCTCATTGAAATTATTACTTATCATGGATTTATCGGTGATGACAGTGGGCAGCTGGGAGGAGGTGCTCTTATTCTCCATGGACTTTACAGTGTCCCAGGAGGAGGTGCTCTTATTCTCCATGGACTTTACAGTCCCAGGAGGAGGTGCTCTTATTCTCCATGGACTCTACAGTGTCCCAGAAGGAGGTGCTCTTATTCTCCATGGACTTTACAGTCCCAGAAGGAGGTGCTCTTACTCTCCATGGACTTTACAGTGTCCCAGAAGGAGGTGCTCTTATTCTCCATGGACTTTACAGTGTCCCAGAAGGAGGTGCTCTTATTCTCCATGGACTTTACAGTCCCAGGAGGAGGTGCTCTTTATTCTCCATGGACTTTACAGTGTCCCAGAAGGAGGTGCTCTTATTCTCCATGGACTTTACAGTGTCCCAGAAGGAGGTGCTCTTATTCTCCATGGACTTTACAGTGTCCCAGAAGGAGGTGCTCTTATTCTCCATTGACTTTACAGTGTCCCAGAAGGAGGTGCTCTTATTCTCCATTGACTTTACAGTGTCCCAGAAGGAGGTGCTCTTATTCTCCATGGACTTTACAGTGTCCCAGGAGGAGGTGCTCTTATTCTCCTGGACCAGTGTGATTCTCCATGGACTTACAGTGTCCCAGAAGGAGGTGCTCTTATTCTCCATGGACTCCATGGAGGTGCTCTTATTCTCCATGGACTTTACAGTGTCCCAGAAGGAGGTGCTCTTATTCTCCATGGACTTTACAGTGTCCCAGAAGGAGGTGCTCTTATTCTCCATGGACTTTACAGTGTCCCAGAAGGAGGTGCTCTTATTCTCCATGGACTTTACAGTGTCCCAGAAGGAGGTGCTCTTATTCTCCATGGACTTTACAGTCCCAGGAGGAGGTGCTCTTTATTCTCCATGGACTTTACAGTGTTGCTCTTATTCTCCATGGACTTTACAGTGTCCCAGAAGGAGGTGCTCTTATTCTCCATGGACTTTACAGTGTCCCAGAAGGAGGTGCTCTTATTCTCCATTGACTTTACAGTGTCCCAGAAGGAGGTGCTCTTATTCTCCATGGACTTTACAGTGTCCCAGGAGGAGGTGCTCTTATTCTCCATGGACTTTACAGTGTCCCAGAAGGAGGTGCTCTTATTCTCCATGGACTTTACAGTGTCCCAGAAGGAGGTGCTCTTATTCTCCATTGACTTTACAGTGTCCCAGAAGGAGGTGCTCTTATTCTCCATGGACTTTACAGTCCCAGGAGGAGGTGCTCTTTATTCTCCATGGACTTTACAGTGTCCCAGAAGGAGGTGCTCTTATTCTCCATGGACTTTACAGTCCCAGGAGGAGGTGCTCTTATTCTCCATGACTTTACAGTCCCAGAAGGAGGTGCTCTTATCCTCCATGGACTGTACAGTGTCCCAGGTGTCCCAGACTTTACAGTCCCAGAAGGAGGTGCTCTTATCCTCCATGGACTGTACAGTGTCCCAGAAGGAGGTGCTCTTATTCTCCATGGACTCTACAGTGTCCCAGAAGGAGGTGCTCTTATTCTCTATGGACTTTACAGTGTCCCAGAGGTGCTCTTATTCTCCAGTCCCAGGAGGAGGTGCTCTTATTCTCCATGGACTTTACAGTGTCCCAGAAGGAGGTGCTCTTATTCTCCATGGACTTTACAGTGTCCCAGAAGGAGGTGCTCTTATTCTCCATGGACTTTACAGTGTCCCAGAAGGAGGTGCTCTTATTCTCCATGGACTTTACAGTCCCAGGAGGAGGTGCTCTTTATTCTCCATGGACTTTACAGTGTCCCAGAAGGAGGTGCTCTTATTCTCCTCTTTACAGTGGACTCTTATTCTCCAGTGTCCCAGAAGGAGGTGCTCTTATTCCATGGACTTTACAGTGTCCCAGAAGGAGGTGCTCTTATTCTCCATGGACTTTACAGTGTCCCAGAAGGAGGTGCTCTTATTCTCCATGGACTTTACAGTGTCCCAGAAGGAGGTGTTCTTATTCTCCATGGACTTTACAGTGTCCCAGAAGGAGGTGCTCTTATTCTCCATGGACTTTACAGTGTCCCAGAAGGAGGTGTTCTTATTCTCCATGGACTTTACAGTGTCCCAGAAGGAGGTGTTCTTATTCTCCATGGACTTTACAGTGTCCCAGAAGGAGGTGCTCTTATTCTCCATGGGAGGTGTTCTTATTCTCCATGGACTTTACAGTGTCCCAGAAGGAGGTGTTCTTATTCTCCATGGACTTTAGTGTCCCAGAAGGAGGTGTTCTTATTCTCCATGGACTTTAGTGTCCCAGAAGGAGGTGTTCTTATTCTCCATGGACTTTAGTGTCCCAGAAGGAGGTGCTCTTATTCTCCATGGACTTTACAGTGTCCCAGGAGGAGGTGCTCTTATTCTCCATGGACTTTACAGTGTCCCAGAAGGAGGTGCTCTTATTCTCCATGGACTTTACAGTGTCCCAGAAGGAGGTGCTCTTATTCTCCATGGACTTTACAGTGTCCCCAGAACTTTTGGGAATTTGTGCTACAGGATGCACATCTCTAATGCATCCTGTAGCACAGTACGCCACAGGCTTAGATTGTAGGATGGCTGGGGTGTTAAGTATATCCCAGTTTAGGTCACCTAACATTACAAACTCTGCAGATAGATGGGGGGAAATCAATTTACATATGGTGTACAGGGCACAGCTGGGGGCTGAGGGGGGTCTGTAACAAGTGGCAACATTGAGAGACTTATTTCTGGAAAGGTGGATTTTTAAAAATAGAAGCTCGAACAGTTTGGGCACAGACCTGGATATGTATGCATGAAACCAAGGCTTTTACGGTTACAGAAGGCAACACATGAGAGCGCCTGGGGAATATGTGTAGTACTGGGGGCTGTTAACCTCTACATCACCAGAGGAACAGAGGAGGAGTAGGATGAGGGTACGGCTAAAGGCTATAAGAACTGGTTGTCTAGTGCGTTGGGAACAGAGAATAAAAGGAGCAGATTTCTGGGAGTGGTAGGATAGATTCAGGGCATAATGTACAGACAAGGGTATGGTAGGATGTGAGTACAGTGGAGGTAAACCTAGGCATTGAGTGACGATGAGAGAGGTTGCATCTCTAGAGGCACCAGTTAAGCCAGGTGAGGTCTCCGTATGTGTGTGGGGACAAAATAGATCTAAATCTAAAGCATGTTGAGTGGGACTGGGGGTGAAATAAAACAATAAGAACTAACCGAAACAGCAGTAGACATATTGACATTAGAGACAACAACTATGGCGATGAATGGGCAGAGAGGTAAACAAATGAGGTACAGTGTTAATGAATAGTCCAGCCGGCATCAGCTGTGTAGCCGAGTGATCACAGGGTCCAATGAGCAGTAAGTCAGGGAGCCATTACATCAGCAGACCAGTCGTGACGGATCGGCGGGGCTCGGTGTCGGGAAATGGGCCTAGCTCGAGGCTAACTGGTGCTTGATTCAGTACAGAGGCTTTAGCCAACAACTAGCTAGCTAGCTGCGATGATCTGGTTTAATGGTCCAGAGCTTGTGGCAGGAATCCATTGATGTGTGGAGAAAAAGCAGTCAGATATGCTCTGGGTTGATATTGCGCTGTGCTGACTGGCAGGTATTGACTGGGCTGAGACTGGCTGGTGTCCGAGCTAAAGGTGAAGACCGCTAGCAGTGGCTAACAATGACTACAGCTAGTTAGCTGGCTAGCTCCTGATGGAGGTTCCAGTAATGAAAACATCAGATCCGTCCCACATTGGGTGAGGCGGGTTGCAGGAAAGTATATTTAGTTTGTAAAGTGGAAAGTGAGATTAAAATATATCTGGGGGAAAAAAATGAAGAAACTATTTGCAGACTATTTACACACGTCCGTCTGCTACGCCATCTAGGATTTATTCTTGTTGAATGTCCTTCAGCTGAAAGTCAGTCAAACACCATTTATTTCCAGAAGTTTACTAAGGGTTGGTAACAGGCTGATTGGTTGGCTATTCTTGAGGGCGCACACTTTCAGGCTTGAGGGCGCACACTTTCAGGCTTGAGGGCGCACACTTTCAGGCTTGAGGGCGCACACTTTCTAGTAGGCTTAAATGGAAGATGTGGCAAATAGGAGTGGCAATATCGTCCACTATTATCCTCAGTCATTTTCCATCCAGGTTGTCAAGCACAGTAGAACCACAGTGACTAGGAAAAACTCCCTAGAAAGGCAGGAACTTTGGAAACCTAGAGAGGAACCAGGCTCTGAGGGGTGGTCAGTCCTCTTCTGGCTGTGCCGGGTCGAGATTACAAGAAGAAATGGCCATTGAGGCCATGTTCAAACGTTCATAGATGACCAGCAGGATAAAAAGATAGTCACAGTGGTTATAGAGAGTACAACAGGTCTGCACCTCAGGAGTAAATGTCAGTGGCTTTTCATAGTCGAGCGACCTCACTTGCTTTGGCAATGTTAACACATGTTTCCCATGCCAATAAAGCCCTTGAATTGAATTGAATTGCATTGAATTGAGAGAGAGAGAGAGAGAGAGAGAGACAGACAGACAGACAGACAGACAGACAGACAGACAGACAGACAGACAGACAGACAGACAGACAGACAGACAGACAGACAGACAGACAGACAGACAGACAGACAGACAGACAGACAGACAGACAGACAGACAGACAGACAGACAGAAAGAGAGAGACAGACAGAGAGAGACAGACAGAGAGAGACAGACAGAGAGAGAGACAGCCAGAGAGAGACAGACAGAGAGAGACAGACACAGAGAGAGAGAGAGAGAGAGAGAGAGAGAGAGTATTCAAAATTAATTCAAAATTGAAACATCTCAGCATTTAAAAAAAAGTCATACCCACATCTGGGTAAAGTCACATCTGACTTTGCTAAATAAGTATATTATTATTTAACACACGTATATCGTTTGAATTTTGATGTTTTGTGTTATAAGCAGTTTTCTTACAGAAATACATTCAGGTAAGATGTTTAGATACTTAGAGTATCAGAGAGCAGATGATGAGGTTCAGGATCCCACCCTGTGAGATGTTAGGATGCAGAGAGGTTACTAGTCCAACGCTCTAACCACTAGGCTACCTGCTGGTTACTAGTCCAACGCTCTAACCACTAGGCTACCTGCTGGTTACTAGTCCAACGCTCTAACCACTAGGCTACCTGCTGGTTACTAGTCCAACGCTCTAACCACTAGGCTACCTGCTGGTTACTAGTCCAACGCTCTAACCACTAGGCTACCTGCTGGTTTACTAGTCCAACGCTCTAACCACTAGGCTACCTGCTGGTTACTAGTCCAACCCTCTAACCACTAGGCTACCTGCTGGTTACTAGTCCAACGCTCTAACCACTAGGCTACCTGCTGGTTTACTAGTCCAACGCTCTAACCACTAGGCTACCTGCTGGTTTACTAGTCCAACGCTCTAACCACTAGGCTACCTGCTGGTTTACTAGTCCAACGCTCTAACCACTAGGCTACCTGCTGGTTACTAGTCCAACCCTCTAACCACTAGGCTACCTGCTGGTTACTAGTCCAACGCTCTAACCACTAGGCTACCTGCTGGTTACTAGCCCAACACTCTAACCACTAGGCTACCTGCTGGTTACTAGTCCAACCCTCTAACCACTAGGCTACCTGCTGGTTACTAGTCCAACCCTCTAACCACTAGGCTACCTGCCTCTAACCACTAGGCTACCTGCTGGTTACTAGTCCAACGCTCTAACCACTAGGCTACCTGCTGGTTACTAGTCCAACGCTCTAACCACTAGGCTACCTGCTGGTTACTAGTCCAACGCTCTAACCACTAGGCTACCTGCTGGTTACTAGCCCAACACTCTAACCACTAGGCTACCTGCTGGTTACTAGTCCAACGCTCTAACCACCAGGCTACCTGCTGGTTACTAGTCCAACGCTCTAACCACCAGGCTACCTGCTGGTTACTAGTCCAACGCTCTAACCACTAGGCTACCTGCTGGTTACTGGCCCAACACTCTAACCACTAGGCTACCTGCTGGTTACTAGTCCAACGCTCTAACCACTAGGCTACCTGCTGGTTACTAGTCCAACGCTCTAACCACTAGGCTACCCTGTGAGATGTTAGGGTGCAGAGAGGTTACTAGCCCAATGCTCTAACCACTAGGCTACCTGCTGGTTACTAGTCCAACGCTCTAACCACTAGGCTACCTGCTGGTTACTAGTCCAACGCTCTAACCACTAGGCTACCTGCGTTACTAGTCTAACCACTAGTCTACCTGCTGGTTACTAGTCTAACGCTCTAACCACTAGGCTACCTGCTGGTTACTAGTCCAACGCTCTAACCACTAGGCTACCCTGTGAGATGTTAGGGTCCAAGAGCTCTAACCACTGAGACAGGTCTTTTGGGAGATGTTAGGGTGCAGAACTACAGCAAGGACAATATTTCACATTGCTCTATTCTCATTGATGATAATGCTGTTTGAGACAGAAATGTTATTCTCATTGATAATAATTGGGTTAATTGGTGATAAAGGGTTATTCTCAAACAATGGTGTGTGGTTATTCTCAAGGACAATATTTCATTGATAATAATGGTTTTGGTTATTCTCATTGATGATAATGCTGTTTGGTTATTCTCATTGATGATAATGCTGTTTGGTTATTCTCATTGATAATAATGGTGTTTGGTTATTCTCATTGATGATAATGGTGTGTGGTTATTCTCATTGATAATAATGGTGTTTGGTTATTCTCATTGATAATAATGGTGTTTGGTTATTCTCATTGATAATAATGGTGTTTGGTTATTCTCATTGATGATAATGGTGTGTGGTTATTCTCATTGATAATAATGGTGTGTGGTTATTCTCATTGATGATAATGGTGTGTGGTTATTCTCATTGATAATAATGGTGTGTGGTTATTCTCATTGATGATAATGGTGTTTGGTTATTCTCATTGATAATAATGGTGTGTGGTTATTCTCATTGATGATAATGGTGTGTGGTTATTCTCATTGATGATAATGGTGTGTGGTTATTCTCATTGATAATAAGAGCTCATCAAGAGGGTTCAATGAGGATTGGATGTTCAATAACCTTCAGTGATATGTGACAAGAGAGGAATGGTGTGCAGTATCTCTCCAGGTTTCATCCAGAATATTCACTGATAATGTAGTTTTCCCTGTGTTCTTCAATACGGATCAGTGGGCATTTTGGGGTTTTCTCCAGTATAATCATTACAGTATTATGAGGATATAGTCGTTAACAGGGTGTTGTCCAGTATGTATTAATACTACAGTAATATGAAGAGGGGAGCAGAAGGAGAAGGAGGAGAAAAGGAGAGGAGGAGGGGAAAAGGAAAGGAGAGAAGGAAAGGAAAGGGGGAGCATACTTGAAAAGCCGAGGATCAGGTGTATTCTCATTCTGCACACTACTGCAATACGTGTCTAGACTCAGGGAGAGGAGAGGAGAGGAGAGGAGAGGAGAGGAGAGAGAGAGAGAGAGAGAGAGAGAGAGAGAGAGAGAGAGAGAGAGAGAGAGAGAGAGAGAGAGAGAGAGAGAGAGAGAGAGAGAGAGAGAGAGAGAGAGAGAGAGAGAGAGAGAGAGAGAGAGAGAGACTGGACTGGACTGGACTGGACTAGCAGAGTAGACTGGACTGGACTAGCAGAGTAGACTGGACTGGACTAGCAGAGTAGACTGGACTGGACTAGCAGAGTAGACTGGACTGGACTAGCAGAGTAGACTGGACTAGCAGAGTAGACTGGACTGGACTAGCAGAGTAGACTGGACTGGACTAGCAGAGTAGACTGGACTGGACTAGCAGAGTAGACTGGACTAGCAGAGTAGACTGGACTAGTAGAGTAGACTGGACTAGCAGAGTAGACTGGACTAGCAGAGTAGACTGGACTAGCAGAGTGGACTGGACTAGCAGAGTAGACTGGACTGGACTAGCAGAGTAGACTAGACTGGACTAGCAGAGTAGACTAGACTGGACTAGCAGAGTAGACTAGACTGGACTAGCAGAGTAGACTAGACTGGACTAGCAGAGTAGACTGGACTAGCAGAGTAGACTGGACTAGCAGAGTAGACTGGTCTAGCAGAGTAGACTGGACAAGCAGAGTAGACTGGACTAGCAGAGTAGACTGGACTAGCAGAGTAGACTGGACTAGCAGAGTAGACTGGACTGGACTAGAAGAGTAGACTGGACTGGTCTAGCAGAGTAGACTGGACAAGCAGAGTAGACTGGACTAGCAGAGTAGACTGGACTGGACTAGCAGAGTAGACTGGACTAGAAGAGTAGACTGGACGAGAAGAGTAGACTGGACTAGCAGAGTAGACTGGACTAGCAGAGTAGACTGGACTAGAAGAGTAGACTGGACTGGACAAGCAGAGTAGACTGGACAAGCAGAGTAGACTGGACTAGCAGAGTAGACTGGACTAGCAGAGTAGACTGGACTATCAGAGTAGACTGGTCTAGCAGAGTAGACTGGACTGGACTAGCAGAGTAGACTAGACTGGACTAGCAGAGTAGACTAGACTGGACTAGCAGAGTAGACTAGACTGGACTAGCAGAGTAGACTGGACTAGCAGAGTAGACTGGACTATCAGAGTAGACTGGTCTAGCAGAGTAGACTGGTCTAGCAGAGTAGACTGGACTGGACTAGCAGAGTAGACTGGACAAGCAGAGTAGACTGGACAAGCAGAGTAGACTGGACTAGCAGAGTAGACTGGACTAGCAGAGTAGACTGGACTATCAGAGTAGACTGGTCTAGCAGAGTAGACTGGACTGGACTAGCAGAGTAGACTAGACTGGACTAGCAGAGTAGACTAGACTGGACTAGCAGAGTAGACTGGACTAGCAGAGTAGACAGGACTAGCAGAGTAGACAGGACTAGCAGAGTAGACTGGACTAGCAGAGTAGACTGGACTAGCAGAGTAGACTGGACTAGCAGAGTAGACTGGACTGGACTAGCAGAGTAGACTGGACTGGACTAGCAGAGTAGACTGGACTGGACTAGCAGAGTAGACTGGACTGGACTAGCAGAGTAGACTGGACTAGAAGAGTAGACTGGACTAGCAGAGTAGACTGGACTAGAAGAGTAGACTGGACTAGCAGAGTACACTGGACTGGACAAGCAGAGTAGACTGGACTAGCAGAGTAGACTGGACTAGCAGAGTAGACTGGACTAGCAGAGTAGACTGGTCTAGCAGAGTAGACTGGACTGGACTAGCAGAGTAGACTAGACTGGACTAGCAGAGTAGACTAGACTGGACTAGCAGAGTATACTGGACTAGCAGAGTAGACAGGACAAGCAGAGTAGACAGGACTATCAGAGTAGACTGGTCTAGCAGAGTAGACTGGTCTAGCAGAGTAGACTGGACTGGACTAGCAGAGTAGACTGGACAAGCAGAGTGGACTGGACTATCAGAGTAGACTGGACTAGCAGAGTAGACTGGACTAGCAGAGTAGACTGGACTAGAAGAGTAGACTGGACTGGACTAGCAGAGTAGACTGGACTAGAAGAGTAGACTGGACTAGAAGAGTAGACTGGCCTGGACTAGCAGAGTAGACTGGACTGGACTAGCAGAGTAGACTGGACTAGCAGAGTAGACTGGACTAGAAGAGTAGACTGGACTAGAAGAGTAGACTGGCCTGGACTAGCAGAGTAGACTGGACAAGCAGAGCAGACTGGACAAGCAGAGTAGACTGGACTAGCAGAGTAGACTGGACTAGCAGAGTAGACTGGACTGGACTAGCAGAGTAGACTGGACTAGCAGAGTAGACTGGTCTAGCAGAGTAGACTGGACTGGACTAGCAGAGTAGACTGGACAAGCAGAGTGGACTGGACTATCAGAGTAGACTGGACTAGCAGAGTAGACTGGA
Source organism: Oncorhynchus gorbuscha (assembly GCF_021184085.1). NCBI lineage: Eukaryota > Metazoa > Chordata > Actinopteri > Salmoniformes > Salmonidae > Oncorhynchus > Oncorhynchus gorbuscha. The sequence continues at coordinate 99,291,185 of NC_060182.1, read as the reverse complement.
CTAGAAGAGTAGACTGGACTGGACTAGCAGAGTAGACTGGACTAGCTAGACTGGACTAGAAGAGTAGACTGGACTAGAAGAGGACAAGCAGAGTAGACTGGACAAGCAGAGTAGACTGGACTAGCAGAGTAGACTGGACTAGCAGAGTAGAGACTGGACTAGCAGAGTAGACTGGACTGGACTAGCAGAGTAGACTGGACTAGCAGAGTAGACTGGACTAGAAGAGTAGACTGGACTAGAAGAGTAGACTGGCCTGGACTAGCAGAGTAGACTGGACAAGCAGAGCAGACTGGACAAGCAGAGTAGACTGGACTAGCAGAGTAGACTGGACTAGCAGAGTAGACTGGACTGGACTAGCAGAGTAGACTGGACTAGAAGAGTAGACTGGACTAGAAGAGTAGACTGGACTAGCAGAGTAGACTGGACTAGCAGAGTAGACTGGACTAGCAGAGTAGACTGGACTGGACAAGCAGAGTAGACTGGACAAGCAGAGTAGACTGGACTAGCAGAGTAGACTGGACTATCAGAGTAGACTGGTCTAGCAGAGTAGACTGGACTGGACTAGCAGAGTAGACTAGACTGGACTAGCAGAGTAGACTAGACTGGACTAGCAGAGTAGACTGGACTAGCAGAGTAGACAGGACAAGCAGAGTAGACAGGACAAGCAGAGTAGACTGGACTATCAGAGTAGACTGGTCTAGCAGAGTAGACTGGTCTAGCAGAGTAGACTGGTCTAGCAGAGTAGACTGGACTGGACTAGCAGAGTAGACTGGACAAGCAGAGTAGACTGGACTAGCAGAGTAGACTGGACTAGCAGAGTAGACTGGACTATCAGAGTAGACTGGTCTAGCAGAGTAGACTGGACTGGACTAGCAGAGTAGACTAGACTGGACTAGCAGAGTAGACTAGACTGGACTAGCAGAGTAGACTGGACTAGCAGAGTAGACTGGACTATCAGAGTAGACTGGTCTAGCAGAGTAGACTGGACTGGACTAGCAGAGTAGACTAGACTGGACTAACAGAGTAGACTAGACTGGACTAGCAGAGTAGACTGGACTAGCAGAGTAGACAGGACAAGCAGAGTAGACAGGACAAGCAGAGTAGACTGGACTATCAGAGTAGACTGGTCTAGCAGAGTAGACTGGTCTAGCAGAGTAGACTGGACTGGACTAGCAGAGTAGACTGGACAAGCAGAGTAGACTGGACTATCAGAGTAGACTGGACTATCAGAGTAGACTGGACTAGCAGAGTAGACAGGACAAGCAGAGTAGACTGGACTAGCAGAGTAGACTGGACTAGCAGAGTAGACTGGACTAGAAGAGTAGACTGGACTAGAAGAGTAGACTGGCCTGGACTAGCAGAGTAGACTGGACTAGCAGAGTAGACTGGACTAGAAGAGTAGACTGGACTAGAAGAGTAGACTGGACTAGCAGAGTAGACAGGACTAGCAGAGTAGACAGGACTAGCAGAGTAGACAGGACTAGCAGAGTAGACTGGACTGGACTAGCAGAGTAGACTGGACTGGACTAGCAGAGTAGACTGGACTATCAGAGTAGACTGGACTAGCAGAGTAGACTGGACTAGCAGAGTAGACAGGACAAGCAGAGTAGACTGGACTAGCAGAGTAGACTGGACTAGAAGAGTAGACTGGACTAGAAGAGTAGACTGGACTATCAGAGTAGACAGGACTAGCAGAGTAGACAGGACTAGCAGAGTAGACTGGACTAGCAGAGTAGACTGGACTGGACTAGCAGAGTAGACTGGACTAGCAGAGTAGACTGGACTAGCAGAGTAGACTGGACTAGCAGAGTAGACAGGACAAGCAGAGTAGACTGGACTAGCAGAGTAGACTGGACTAGAAGAGTAGACTGGACTAGAAGAGTAGACTGGCCTGGACTAGCAGAGTAGACTGGACTAGAAGAGTAGACTGGACTAGAAGAGTAGACTGGACTAGCAGAGTAGACTGGACTAGCAGAGTAGACTGGACTAGCAGAGTAGACAGGACTAGCAGAGTAGACTGGACTAGCAGAGTAGACTGGACTAGCAGAGTAGACTGGACTAGCAGAGTAGACTGGACTGGACTAGCAGAGTAGACTGGACTAGCAGAGTAGACTGGACTAGAAGAGTAGACTGGAATATCAGAGTAGACTGGACTATCAGAGTAGACTGGACTATCAGAGTAGACTGGACTAGGAAATATATACACTCCCTTACGGTGTACTGTACAGTGTGTATGTGTGTGTGTGTGTGTGTGTGTGTGTGTGTGTGTGTGTGTGTGTGTGTGTGCGTGTGCGTGTGTGTGTGTGGATAGGACTGTTGCGGTGACCATATTAAAGCCAACCCGACGAGTCACGAGTCATGACGCCAGTCAAATTCCACGTCACCGTTTAGTCACGGTAATTAAGCTTCTCCGAACTCTGATGCTGCTGATGGTCATTAGTAGTCTACCAAACTTGCTACCTGCCTGATTCTCATCACTCTATTGTCCCTCTAAATCACTTTGACATCAAAGCAAATGTAATCAAAAATCTAATCAAACACTTCATGAGAGCCCATGAGCTCATGTTACACAACATTTCTATAGGCAGGCTATGGAATTGCACTAGAACACAGAGTAATGACCTCTACTAAAAAGAGGAGGATCTCATCAGCTTTCTAAAGGCTAGGCCTACTATATCAATATTTTTTTTTTTACATGTTCACCTAAAATGACATACCCAAATCTAACTGCCTGTAGCTCAGGACCTGAAGCAGGGATATGCATATTCTTGATACCATTTGAAAGGAAACACTTTGAAGTTTGTGGAAACGTGAAATTAAGTTTGGTGAAATTAACACATTATATCTGGTAAAAGATAACACAAACAAAGAAAACATGCATTTTCTATATTTTTTGGGGGGGTTCAATCATCTTTGAAATGCAAGAGAAAGGCAATGCATTGCAATAGGAGCCTAGGTGTAATTTCTATGTTGTCCACAAGATGGCAGCAGTGTGTGTGCAAAGTTTCAGAGTGTTTCAGTGAATAATTACACAATATTTTGTATCAAGACTGCTAGGAGTTCGACGTTGGTCAAGTACATAACTATAGAGAACATACATAAATGCTATGGTAATAGAAATGTATGTTTCCACACTCCCAGGAATGTCCTACATGATGGATCGTTAGCTTCCCTACAGAAAAGCCATTGACTTTCACACATCTAGATGGCCGGGCGGGGCGGGTTCGGGGCCAGAGACAGCTGTGGGGTCAAAGTGTAGAACCCAGTTCCTACATTTGAATATATTTATGGTGATTGTGGAACATAGAATCACAGATTGACAGGGGTGATTGTGGAACATAGAATCACAGATTGTCAGGTGATTGTGGAACATAGAATCACAGATTGACAGGGGTGATTGTGTTTTAAGCCTTTGAGTGTCGGCTATTGTGTGAGTGTGTGTGCGTGGGTCGACCCATTGTGCCTGGCCTACAGATCAGAGACAGAGAAAGAGAGAGGAAGATGGATGGATAGATAGACAGAAGGATAAATGGCCCTACTGGGTGGGTGGATAGATTGATGATGTGTAAGAACAGACAGATAGTGTTTAAAGGTGCTCATTGATGATGTGTAGGAACAGATAGTGTTTGAAGGTGCTCATTGATGATGTGTAGGAACAGATAGTGTTTGAAGGTGCTTTACATAACAAAGACCTGTTACTCAAATCTAATCCAAGTGGTTGCAGTACACAGTACAGTACACAGTACACAGGACACCGTACACAGTACAGTACACCGTAGACAGTTTAGCAGATGCTATAGCGGGTGCAGCGAACTGATTGTGTTACTAGCTCCTAACAGTAAAACCTCAGACAAGTAAACAAATAATAGAAATCTATATACAGTGGGGAGAACAAGTATTTGATACACTGCCGATTTTGCAGGTTTTCCTACGTACAAAGCATGTAGAGGTCTGCAATTTTTATCATAGTTACACTTCAACTGTGAGAGACGGAATCAAAAATCCATAAAATCACATTGTATGATAAATATATATATATATTATAATGTTTTTATTATTATATTATTTTTTCAATAAATAAATATAATAATTCCCCCCCCAATTTGTTTATTTTTTATTATTTTTTAAAATTATAATTTAGATGTGACAAGTCAATGAGACATTAACAGACATTCAGAGACATGACTTTTAATATATTTTTTTAAAGTTTCAAAAGTTTGAGGGATTTGTAAAATTGTAACAGTATAATGTCAAAAACTACCGAATAGGGAGTTTCCCATTTACATTTGTGAATATAATATTTAGCCAAGAGAATAATAATGTTAATAAAAAATACTTATGATCGAAATGACAAGGATAAGCAATTAACATCATCAAAGGTTAACATAGGTCATTCTGGAGGTTTTGGAAGTGGACGTTCAAGTAAAGGAAGTGGACGTTCATGTAAAGGAAGTGGAAGTTCAAGTAAAGGAAGTGGACGTTCATGTAAAGGAAGTGGAAGTTCAAGTAAAGGAAGTGGAAGTTCAAGTAAAGGAAGTGGAAGTTCAAGTGAAGGAAGTGGAAGTTCAAGTAAAGGAAGTGGAAGTTCAAGTGAAGGAAGTGGAAGTTCAAGTAAAGGAAGAAGAAGTGAAGGAAGTGGAAGTTCAAAAGGAAGTGGAAGTTCAAGTGAAGGAAGTGGAAGTTCAAGTAAAGGAAGTGGAAGTTCAAGTGAAGGAAGTGGAAGTTCAAGTGAAGGAAGTGGAAGTTCAAGTAAAGGAAGTGGACGTTCAAGTAAAGGAAGTGGAATTGCTTTTGCAAACCTTCATATATTCTCTCTGAGTACGAACTCATCACACGGCAGAAACTCCCCAGTGTTGTCGAACACATCACATACTAAATGAAAACCCTTGTCAAACCAAAGCCCTTTTGAAAATGGATTTCCTATTCATTTTAACAACTCTATTATTCCAAATCAATGTTTTATTTGGGGGGGGGGTTGTGCATGAACATCATTTTCGGGTAAAATGTAATTTGCTGATAGAACTTTTACAGGTAACTTTGGAGGCTCAACATCATTAGGAATTAATGTCCATCAAGTGTATTAAACATACTGTTAGGGATATGACACTGTATAGAGGATTAGACAGACATCATTTCAACCATTTAATTCGAAAAGCACCCACTAATAGCTTGTAAACGATCATAGTCTTTCACTAATTGAGATTTCTAGATATAAGGTGGTTTATTCTTCTAAATAAATCTAAATATAACAGAAATTACTGCAGTAATCCCGTCTGGATTACTGCAACTCGCTGTTGGCTGGGCTCCCTGCCTGTGCCATTAAACCCCTTCAACTCATCCAGAACGCCGCAGCCCGTCTGGTGTTCAACCTTCCCAAGTTCTCTCACGTCACCCCGCTCCTCCGTTCTCTCCACTGGCTTCCAGTTGAAGCTCGCATCCGCTACAAGACCATGGTGCTTGCCTACGGAGCTGTGAGGGGAACGGCACCTCAGTACCTCCAGGCTCTGATCAGGCCCTACACCCAAACAAGGGCACTGCGTTCATCCACCTCTGGCCTGCTCGCCTCCCTACCACTGAGGAAGTACAGCTCCTGCTCAGCCCAGTCAAAACTGTTCGCTGCTCTGGCCCCCCAATGGTGGAACAAACTCCCTCACGACGCCAGGACAGCGGAGTCAATCACCACCTTCCGGAGACACCTGAAACCCCACCTCTTTAAGGAATACCTAGGATAGGATAAGTATTCCCTCTCCCCCCCCCTTTAAGATTTAGATGCACTATTGTAAAGTGACTGTTCCACTGGATGTCATAAGGTGAATGCACCAATTTGTAAGTCGCTCTGGATAAGAGCGTCTGCTAAATGACTTAAATGTTTGGATGTTATTATAACAAAGAAAATGGGACTGACTTATTAAAGATAAACCATCAGTTTTGGACAAAAGAATATGACCCAATGCTGAGATATCACGTTGCAGCCACGGACTTAATGAAACTCATGGAATTAATTCTACTATCAATGTTTAAAGATTGTCTATCTGAAATGTTTTTAGTGATAACAATCCCTAAATATTTTACTTATTTTTTTAACAGGTATGGAGGCAACGTTTCGACCTCAGCTGAGAAGTGATATTGCGATACCATTGTTTTTTTCAATTCACAACAAAACAGAAGATTTGCATTTAGAGGCAACTTAATGTTAGCTAGCTTGCTAGCCTAGCTGGTCTAGCTGGGTAAATTAGCTGGTCTAGCTTGCTAGCCTAGCTGGTCTAGCTGGGTAAATTAGCTGGTCCAGCTGGGTAAATTAGCTGGTCTATCTTGCTAGCCTAGCTGGTCTAGCTGGGTAAATTAGCTGGTCTAGCTTGCTAGCCTAGCTGGTCTAGCTGGGTAAATTAGCTGGTCTAGCTGGGTAAATTAGCTGGTCTAGCTTGCTAGCCTAGCTGGTCTAGCTGGGTAAATTAGCTGGTCTAGCTGGGTAAATTAGCTGGTCTAGCTTGCTAGCCTAGCTGGTCTAGCTGGGTAAATTAGCTGGTCTAGCTTGCTAGCCTAGCTGGTCTAGCTGGGTAAATTAGCTGGTCTAGCTGGGTAAATTAGCTGGTCTAGCTTGCTAGCCTAGCTGGTCTGGCTGGGTAAATTAGCTAGCTAGCTGACAGTCCTTTATTGAACTCTGAAAGCCTTCTGCTAAATCATATAGCTGTCTTTTGGTTTACACACTGTCAATCAATTCCGCCTATGCCATGGTAGTCACTGCTAGACTGGATGCTTTAATAGCCAACCAGTCTAATAGAGATCAATGCAATTAGTGGGGTGGGTTGATAGTGTATTGTTCTGTATTTTGTTATCGGTGGTCTGATTCCACCAACATGTTCTTTGGTGTAATGGGCTTACAGGTGGTTGGAGGTAGCCTGACGTACCACAGAGAACCTTCCAGACCATGTCATCAAACCCATCTTTTGACCTTTCCTCTTTGTTAAACTCTCGGTTATCTGGAGCCAGCAGTGGCCTGCTGAAAACTCCCCCAAAGCATTGTGGGTACACACTCAGGAGGGATGGGACACCTTGTGGTTACGGAACACAACAAGATGGTGGGACAGAAACCAGCAAAGGGACACTGAAAGGTATGAAATCAAGACGACAAACAGTAAAACCACCACCTCACTCTTCTCTCTGCACGATTATCCAAACACAATACAAAGACACGTCTATAAACCTTCTACTATTGACAAGAATGATCTGACAAAGTCCTTGGGAGGTTTACAGGCACTACTTTGAGACGAGGAAGTTTGTATTGTTGTGTATGACAGTGATTTAGATTCCATTTCCTCTCAGTCTCCCAATGCACAACAATTCATACTGTGTAAGAACTACATTCCTAAGAAGTGTCACACTTTCTGTAGTCCCCCCCCAGTCTATTCACTTAGACTGATATTTCTTCTCAAAAGCAACTCCCAACAACCCCCTCATTGTGCCAGAGAGACATAGACGGTCCCATTCGGTAGACAAAAGGCGTGTTGGCCTACGTCCACATACAGTGTAAAACACCAGGATCACCAGTAATAATATATGCCATTTAGCAGACGCTTTTATCCAAAGCGACTTACAGTCATGTGTGCATACATTCTACGTATGGGTGGTCCCGGGGAACGAACCCACTACCCTGGCGTTACAAGCGCCATGCTCTACCAACTGAGCTACAGAAGGACCACCAGGATGTGATTCAGACCAAATGTTGGGAAAAAATATCAGATTTGGGCTAACTGTGTAAATGCAGCCAGCGTGGCTCAGCATAAGTCAGCCCAGTTCATTGGATCTGATTGGCTAAGGTAAATGAGCTAAAAGACTACCGCCCCGTAGCACTCACTTCCGTCATCATGAAGTGCTTTGAGAGACCAGTCAAGGACCATATCACCTCCACCCTACCTGACACCCTAGACCCACTCCAATTTGCTTACCGCCCAAATAGGTCCACAGACGATGCAATCTCAACCACACTGCACACTGCCATAACCCATCTGGACAAGAGGAATACCTATGTGAGAATGCTGTTCATCGACTACCGCTTGGCATTTAACACCATAGTGCCCTCCAAGCTCGTCATCAAGCCCGAGACTCTGGGTCTCGACCCCGCCCTGTGCAACTGGGTACTGGACTTCCTGACGGGCCGCCCCCAGGTGGTGAGGGTATTTTTTATTTTTTTTATTTCACCTTTATTTAACCAGGTAGGCGAGTTGAGAACAAGTTCTCATTTGCAACTGCGACCTGGCCAAGATAAAGCATAGCAGTGTGAACAGACAACACAGAGTTACACATGGAGTAAACAATTAACAAGTCAATAACACAGTAGAAAAAAAGGGGAGTCTATATACATTGTGTGCAAAAGGCATGAGGAGGTAGGCGAATAATTACAATTTTGCAGATTAACACTGGAGTGATAACTGATCAGATGGTCATGTACAGGTAGAGATATTGGTGTGCAAAAGAGCAGAAAAGTAAATAAATAAAAACAGTATGGGGATGAGGTAGGTAAAAATGGGTGGGCTATTTACCGATAGACTATGTACAGCTGCAGCGATCGGTTAGCTGCTCAGATAGCAGATGTTTGAAGTTGGTGAGGGAGATAAAAGTCTCCAACTTCAGTGATTTTTGAAATTCATTCCAGTCACAGGCAGCAGAGAACTGGAACGAAAGGCGGCCAAATTAGGTGTTGGCTTTAGGGATGATTAGTGAGATACACCTGCTGGAGCGCGTGCTACGGATGGGTGTTGCCATCGTGACCAGTGAACTCAGACAAGGCGGAGCTTTACCTAGCATGGACTTGTAGATGACCTGGAGCCAGTGGGTCTGGCGACGAATATGTAGCGAGGGCCAGCCGACTAGAGCATACAAGTCGCAGTGGTGGGTGGTATAAGGTGCTTTAGTGACAAAACGGATGGCACTGTGATAAACTGCATCCAGTTTTCTGAGTAGAGTGTTGGAAGCAATTTTGTAGATGACATCGCCGAACTCGAGGATCGGTAGGATAGTCAGTTTTACTAGGGTAAGTTTGGCGGCGTGAGTGAAAGAGGCTTTGTTACAGAATAGAAAGCCGACTCTTGATTTGATTTTCGATTGGAGATGTTTGATATGAGTCTGGAAGGAGAGTTTACAGTCTAGCCAGACACCTAGGTACTTATAGATGTCCACATATTCAAGGTCGGAACCGTCCAGGGTGGTGATGCTGGTCAGGCGTACGGGTGCAGGCAGCGAACGGTTGAAAAGCATGCATTTGGTTTTACTAGCGTTTAAGAGCAGTTGGAGGCCACGGAAGGAGTGTTGTATGGCATTGAAGCTTGTTTGGAGGTTAGATAGCACAGTGTCTAAGGACGGGCCGGAAGTATATAGAATGGTGTCGTCTGCGTAGAGGTGGATCAGGGAATCGCCCGCAGCAAGAGCAACATCATTGATATATACAGAGAAAAGAGTCGGCCCGAGAATTGAACCCTGTGGCACCCCCATAGAGACTGCCAGAGGACCGGACAGCATGCCCTCCGATTTGACACACTGAACTCTGTCTGCAAAGTAATTGGTGAACCAGGCAAGGCAGTCATCCGAAAAACCGAGGCTACTGAGTCTGCCGATAAGAATATGGTGATTGACAGAGTCGAAAGCCTTGGCAAGGTCGATGAAGACGGCTGCACAGTACTGTCTTTTATCGATGGCGGTTATGATATCGTTTAGTACCTTGAGCTTGGCTGAGGTGCACCCGTGACCGGCTCGGAAACCAGATTGCACAGCGGAGAAGGTACGGTGGGATTCGAGATGGTCAGTGACCTGTTTGTTGACTTGGCTTTCGAAGACCTTAGATAGGCAGGGCAGGATGGATATAGGTCTGTAACAGTTTGGGTCCAGGGTGTCTCCCCCTTTGAAGAGGGGGATGACTGCGGCAGCTTTCCCCAATCCTTGGGGATCTCAGACGATATGAAAGAGAGGTTGAACAGGCTGGTAATAGGGGTTGCGACAATGGCGGCGGATAGTTTCAGAAATAGAGGGTCCAGATTGTCAAGCCTAGCTGATTTGTACGGGTCCAGGTTTTGCAGCCCTTTCAGAACATCTGCTATCTGGATTTGGGTAAAGGAGAACCTGGCTTGGGCGAGTAGCTGCGGGGGGGGGGGCGGAGCTGTTGGCCGAGGTTGGAGTAGCCAGGAGGAAGGCATGGCCAGCCATTGAGAAATGCTTGTTGAAGTTTTTGATAATCATGGATTTGTCGGTGGTGACCGTGTTCCCTAGCCTCAGTGCAGTGGGCGGCTGGGAGGAGGTGCTCTTGTTCTCCATGTACTTCACAGTGTCCCAGAACTTTTTGGAGTTGGAACTACAGGATGCAAACTTCTGCCTGAGGAAGCTGGCCTTAGCTTTCCTGACTGACTGTGTGTATTGGTTCCTGACTTCCCTGAACAGTTGCATATCGATGCTATTGCAGTACGCCACAGGATGTTTTTGTGCTGGTCGAGGGCAGTCAGGTCTGGAGTGAACCAAGGGCTATATCTGTTCTTAGTTCTGCATTTTTTGAACGGAGCATGCTTATCTAAAATGGTGAGGAAGTTACTTTTAAAGAATGACCAGGCATCCTCAACTGACGGGATGAGGTCAATGTCCTTCTAGGATACCCGGGCCTGGTCGTTTAGAAAGGCCTGCTCACAAAAGTGTTTTAGGGAGCGTTTGACAGTGATGAGGGGTGGTCGTTTGACTGCGGCTCTGTAGCGGATACAGGCAATGAGGCAGTGATCGCTGAGATCCTGGTTGAAGACAGCGGAGGTGTATTTGGAGGGCCAGTTGGTCAGGATGACGTCTATGAGGGTGCCCTTGTTTACAGATTTAGGGTTGTACCTGGTGGGTTCCTTGATGATTTGTGTGAGATAGGCAACAACATTTCCACCCCGCTGATCCTCAACACTGGGGCCCCACAAGGGTGCGTTCTGTGCCCTCTCCTGTACTCCCTGTTCACCCACGACTGCGTGGCCACGCACGCCTCCAACTCAATCATCAAGTTTGCGGACGACACAACAGTGGTAGACTTGATTACCAACAATGACGAGACGGCCTACAGGGAGGAGGTGAGGGCCCTCGGAGTGTGGTGACAGGTGAGGGCCCTCGGATGTCATAAGGTGAATGCACCAATTTGTAAGTCGCTCTGGATAAGAGCGTCTGCTAAATGAAGGAGATGCTAAACTAAGGAGATGATTGTGGACTTCAGGAAACAGCAGAGGGAACACCCCCCTATCCACATTGATGGGACAGTAGTGGAGAGGGAAGTAAGCTTTAAGTTCCTCGGCGTACACATCACAGACAAACTGAATTGGTCCACCCACACAGACAGCATCGTGAAGAAGGCGCAGCAGCGCCTCTTCAACCTCAGGAGGCTGAAGAAATTAGGTTTGTCACCAAAAGCACTCATAAACTTCTACAGATGCACAATCTAGAGCATCCTGTCGGGCTGTATCAACTCCTGGTATGGCAACTGCTCCGCCCACAACCGTAAGGCTCTCCAGAGGGTAGTGAGGTCTGCACAACGCATCACCAGGGGGCAAACTACCTGCCCTCCAGGACACCTACACCACCCGATGTCACAGGAAGGCCATAAAGATCATCAAGGACAACGACCACCTGAGCCACTGCCTGTTCACCCCGCTACCATCCAGAAGGCGAGGTCAGTACAGGTGCATCAAAGCTGGGACAGAGAGACTGAAAAACATCTTCTATCTCAAGGCCATCAGACTGTTAAACAGCCACCACTAACATTGAGTGGCTGCTGCCAACTCCTGACTCTGTACCATCACTCATTCATATATCTTTGTGTACATATTCTTATCCCCTTACACTTGTGTCTATAAGGTAGTAGTTTTGGAATTGTTAGCTAGATTACTTGTTGGTTATTACTACATTGTCGGAACTAGAAGCACAAGCATTTCGCTACACTCGCATTAACATCTGCTAACCATGTGTATGTGACAAATAAAATTTGATTTGATTTGATACGCATGTCAGCCCAGTCTGCTCAGTTCATTGGATCTGATTGGTTAAAAACATGTCAGACCAGCCTGCTCAGTTCATTGATCTGATTGGCTATAAGTATGTCAGACCAGCCTGCTCAATTCAATGATCTGATTGGCTATAAGTATGTCAGACCAGCCTGCTCAATTCAATGATCTGATTGGCTATAAGTATGTCAGACCAGCCTGCTCAATTCAATGATCTGATTGGCTATAAGTATGTCAGACCAGCCTGCTCAATTCAATGATCTGATTGGCTATAAGTATGTCAGACCAGCCTGCTCAATTCAATGATCTGATTGGCTATAAGTATGTCAGACCAGCCTGCTCAATTCAATGATCTGATTGGCTATAAGTATGTCAGACCAGCCTGCTCAGTTCATTGATCTGATTGGCTATAAGTATGTCAGACCAGCCTGCTCAGTTCATTGATCTGATTGTTCGAAAATGTGAAGAGAAAAATAACAATACATATCTCCGGACCATCTTCCGGATCTTTATGTCCATTACGTCACTCTTCCTATCAGCAGAGAGACATGTAGTCCTCATTATATCCTGTTATATTCCTGTCAGCAGAGATAGAATACATGCAGTCCTCATTATATCCTGTTATAGTCCTATCAGCAGAGAGACATGCAGTCCTCATTATATCCTGTTATATTCCTATCAGCAGAGAGACATGTAGTCCTCATTATGTCCTTTACGTCACTCTTCCTATCAGCAGAGAGACATGTAGTCCTCATTATATCCTGTTATATTCCTATCAGCAGAGACATGTAGTCCTCATTATGTCCTGTTATAGTCCTATCAGCAGAGAGACATGTAGTCCTCATTATGTCCATTACGTCACTCTTCCTGTCAGCAGAGAGACATGTAGTCCTCATTATGTCCTTTACGTCACTCTTCCTATCAGCAGAGAGACATGTAGTCCTCATTATGTCCATTACGTCACTCTTCCTATCAGCAGAGAGACATGTCGTCCTCATTATGTCCTTTACGTCACTCTTCCTGTCAGCAGAGAGACATGTCATCCTCATTATATCCTGTTATAGTCCTATCAGCAGAGAGACATGTAGTCCTCATTATATCCTGTTATATTCCTATCAGCAGAGAGACATGTAGTCCTCATTATATCCTGTTATAGTCCTATCAGCAGAGAGACATGTAGTCCTCATTATATCCTGTTATAGTCCTATCAGCAGAGAGACATGTAGTCCTCATTATATCCTGTTATATTCCTATCAGCAGAGAGACATGTAGTCCTCATTATATCCTGTTATAGTCCTATCAGCAGAGAGACATGTAGTCCTCATTATATCCTGTTATATTCCTGTCAGCAGAGAGACATGCAGTCCTCATTATGTCCTGTTATATTCCTGTCAGCAGAGAGACATGCAGTCCTCATTATATCCTGTTATATTCCTGTTAGCAGAGATACATGCAGTCCTCATTATGTCCTGTTATATTCCTATCAGCAGAGAGACATGTAGTCCTCATTATATCCTGTTATATTCCTGTCAGCAGAGAGACATGTAGTCCTGACAACGAGTAAACCTATAAATACATGCAGTACTGACAACCCAGAGCGAGTAAACCTATAAAACCAATCCGCTCTCCACCCAAACATTTACTTTTTATTCCAGGGTCGCTGCTCTATCCCCTCGGCTGTTTTACACCCATACCTATATCATTAGGATCAACAATATAAAACGTAGCGTAAATATCTTATATAGAAATATATAATCTCCCTCTCGCTTAGAGAAGTGCTTCCACATACCCAATCCATTTATTGTGTTGATTCTCCCGTTAACTATAAACCGTTTATCTCAGTGTTAACCAGACTGCCACATACTAATAGAGACCAGAACCATGTTGACCCAATCCATTTGTCCGTGTGTATGAGAACAATATTTACATTTTAAAAAAAGACAAATTATTTTTGGATGGTAATAGGTCTCGTCCAGTAGAGAACCTAGACAGGGTTACATTCTATAATCCTTTATCCTAGCTCTACATTAGATCCATTCATATGTATTAATTTGTTAAATATATTAGCCAAAAAGGGCTCCACTACAAAACCGCTTTAAAGTGATAATATACCCGATCTCTACAATTATCATATCAAAACAAAGACAAAAAACCTTGGTGTTTCTAATGTACTACTTTAATCTTCTAATTAAATAAATAAACTATCCAAAAGGTCAACCCATCTTCACCTTCCCTCAAAAATCAAAACCTCATTTTAAGTCCATAAAGTTCAAAGTTCCATATCGCCTAAATGAAAAAAGATATAAGTTCATCGTACCCGTTTTGTATTACCATAAGTCCAACCTCCTTTTAAGTACACATACTGCATGAATAAAAATGAATATAAAAATTGCAATGTTTTTAAAAATTGTTAAAATTAATTATACATTACTGTGTAATGCAGAGCAAATGTGCATTGGGGACCACTTCAGCGGGAGATAGCTATCACTCACAACCACGTTGTCTTCGAGTCCTTGAATATTTGGTTGATTACATACAATTTATCGACCACTAGACTAACATTCTGTTTCTCTGCTCGGAGACATTTGAAAGTTGGGGGTACAGGGCACGTCGTCTCTCCACTATTTCATCGAGAAATTATTCATTAATAGAGAAGGGGATGTTCTTCAGTTCCCTACCCTGTTGTAGCAAGGCAATCTTCATTTTGCAGTGTGTTAGCATAGCTACTATTGGACAGGGCTTTCCTTCCCCTCTGCCCCCGAAACGGTGAGCCCTTTGAAAATCATCATCTTGAGATTTTCATGAAATTTATTCCTATTATAACAATATTCTTCTTCTGCACTTTATTTTTTAATAAATGTTTGACTTTTACCCCTTTTTCTTGATATTGGTAGTTACAGTCTTGTCTCACCGCTGCAACGGACTCGTGAGAGGTGAAGGTTGAGAGCCTCCTCTGAAACACGACCCTGCCAATCCGCACTGCTTCTTGACACACTGCTCGCTTAACCCGGAAGCCATCCGCACCAATGTGTCAGAGGAAAAACCGGCCAATTTACGACCAAAGTCAGCCTGCAGGCTCCTGGCCCACCACAAGGAGTCGCTAGAGCATGACGAGACAAGGAAATCCCGGCCGGCAAAATCCCTCCCCTATTGCTCACTACAAATGATCTATAACGAGGCAAATAACTCACTAACTAGCAAAGTTAAAAATGAACAAATGTGAACACATGGCTACATGCAGCTCTAGCTTTGATCTCACATCAAGCTCACCTACTCACGACCACTCATGCTGTAAACACAGTCCAGTTCAAAGTCAACGGCACAAATCCATATATGGCAATGGTCTATTTGCATATAGCCCTACTGCAGCTCTGATTGGTTATGCAACACCGATGTGTGTAGAGTACGGCTGAGTCATGCGTGTCAATGCATTAAAATCCTACTACGATGCTTTCTGCCTACAACAAAATCTCTTGCTTAGTTAGTCTTGAATAATTTGTTTTGTGTTGGTATGTTGTATTGAAAATGGCTAATATTGTGTTGACTCGATCACAATTCCCACAGTAAAGGGAAACATTGATAGTGTTAACTAAGGGGGAAAACTCTAGAAAGTTGAGTGAAGTTTAAACTTGTGCTTCTCTGCGCAGGATGATATTTATTCTTTGCGGCAGTCCCGGGGGAGCTGCATGTCCACACGCAGCTTAGAGGGAATATTGTCTGTAACTGGAATTAAAATCTTTGGTTAAATCACATATCTGGAGTAATAATCTGGTGATCAACAGATGATGAAATTTTCATAGAAACATATAGTTCATATTGTTCAGGGAATATTTGTAAAGCTGTGGGAAAAGTGTTGTCATGATCAGACAACAAGATGGCGTAGCAGTAAGTCCTCTCTGTAAATATCTGTAAATACCATCTCTTTTTCGTTTTAGAAATATCTTTAAAAACATTTTGCTAAACCTAAGCTTCCAAATACTCTCCTGCAATCCGCCTCACCCAATGTAGCTACTTTTCCTAAAGTATTTATATTTACTTCGGAACCGAAACCCCTCAACTGAAGTTAGCCAGCTAACCACCAGCTATGCTAGCGGTCTTCAGCTAACCGGTCATCAGCTAACCTTTAGCTCGGAAAGCTCTCGCCAGTTCGAACAACACAACGCTAACCAGAGCATAAAGGACCTATTTATTTTTTATCCCCGGATTCTCTCCGCAAACGGAACATTTTTCAGCTGGATCTTCACAACTAGCTATCGAGCTAAACCGCAACCCTGGTTGTTTACTCCTGGCTAGCTTTTCCACCCACGTAGCTTGAAGCTAGCCCGGCCAGAGCTCCTGTGTTCCTAGCATACTCCTGGGCTCTACCGACCGGTCTACCGATGTCACTGCATGAAGAGGAATAAACAGACTCACCCCATCGCGACGTCCTCCAAAGGCTAACTCTCTAGCCCTCTCTATCTCCTTGCTTGCTAATTCGGCATGCTAACTGCTAGCTTGTTTAGCCCAGGTCCGCTAACTACTATCTTGTTTACCCTGGCCTGCTAATCTGTTAGCTTGTTAGCACAGGCCTGCTAACCGTCTGCATCGCCGCGTCCCAAAAAACGCAGTGGCCCATATGTACTTTCTATCTCTTCCCGATTTTTAACATTTGTTTATACCTTCCGGAAACCTGCCTCACCCAATGTGATACGGAATCGCTATTATTTTTAATTTTTAGAACACACTCAAGAACCTCCAGAAGCGAATCAGCTAACTAGCTACAAGCTACTTAGTCACTGTTTAAAAAAAAACCTGGATAACACCCGCCAGTCCAGCCCCCCCTACCCCATCCACCGCTGCCCCTGGACTCTGATCACTTGGCTAAATAGCTGATGCATGCTGGACTGTCCATTAATCACGGTACTCCATTCTGCTTGTTTGATTTATCTGTCGGCCCCGTTGCCTAGTCAATGCCATTTTACCTGCTGTTATATAAAATAAATATATATGCCATTTAGCAGACGCTTTTATCCAAAGCGACTTACAGTCATGTGTGCATACATTCTACGTATGGGTGGTCCCGGGGATCGAACCCACTACCCTGGCATTACAAGCGCCATGCTCTACCAACTGAGCTACAGAAGGACTGCTGTTGCTGTAGCTGTTGTCTCACCCACTGTTTAGCTAGCTTTCCCAATTCAACACCTGTGATTACTGTATGCCTAGCTGTATGACTCTCTCAAATGTCAAAATGCCTTGTATACTGTTGCTCAGGCTAGTTATCATTGTTTTAGTTCACAGTGGAGCCCCTAGTCCCACTCCTCATACCCCTGATACCTCCTTTGTCCTACCTCCCACATATGCGGTGACCTCACCCATTACAACCAGCATGTCCAGAGATAAAACCTCTCTCATCATCACCCAGTGCCTGGGCTTACCTCCGCCTTACCCGCACCCCACCATAACCCTGTCTGCACATTATGCCCTGAATATATTCTACCATGCCCAGAAACCTGCTCCTCTTATTCTCTGCCCCCAATGCTCTAGGCGACCAGTTTTTATAGCCTTTAGCCGCACCCTCATACTACTCCTTCTCTGTTCTGTGGGTGATGTGGAGGTAAACCCAGGCCCTGCATGTCCGCAGGCACCCTCATTTGTTGACTTCTGTGATTGAAAAAGCCTTGGTTTCATGCATGTCAACATCATAAGCCTCCTCCCTAAGTTTGTTTTACTCACTGCTTTAGCACACTCTGCTAACCCTGATGTCCTTGCCGTGTCTGAATCCTGGCTCAGGAAGGCCACCAAAAATTCAGAGATTTCCATACCCAACTATAACATCTTCCGTCAAGATAGAACTGCCAAAGGGGGAGGAGTTGTAGTCTACTGCAGAGATAGCCTGCAATGTAATGTCATACTTTCCAGGTCCATACCCAAACAGTTCGAACTACTAATTCTGAAAATTACTCTCTCCAGAAATAAGTCTCTCACTGTTGCCGCCTGCTACCGACCCCCCTCAGCTCCCAGCTGTGCCCTGGACACCATTTGTGAATTGATTGCCCCCCATCTAGCTTCAGAGTTTGTTCTGTTAGGTGACCTAAACTGGGATATGCTTAACACCCCGGCAGTCCTACAATCTAAGCTAGATGCCCTCAATCTCACACAAATCATCAAGGAACCCACCAGGTGGCACCCTCATAGATGTCATCCTGACCAACTGGCCCTCCAAATACACCTCCGCTGTCTTCAACCAAGATCTAAGCGATGACTGCCTCATTGCCTGTATCCGCTATGGTGCCGCAGTCAAACGACCACCCCTCATCACTGTCAAACGCTCCCTAAAACACTTCTGTGAGCAGGCCTTTCTAAACGACCTGGCCCGTCAGTTGAGGATGCCTGGTCATTCTTTAAGAGTAACTTCCTCACCATTTTAGATAAGCATGCTCTGTTCAAAAAATGCAGAACTAAGAACAGATACAGCCCTTGGTTCACTCCAGACCTGACTGCCCTCGACAAGCACAAAAACATCCTGTGGCGGACTGCAATAGCATCGAACAGTCCCCGCGATATGCAACTGTTCAGGGAAGTCAGGAACCAATACACGCAGTCAGTCAGGAAAGCTAAGGCCAGCTTCTTCAGGCAGAAGTTTGCATCCTGTAGCTCCAACTCCAAAAAGTTCTGGGACACTGTGAAGTCCATGGAGAACAAGAGCACCTCCTCCCAGCTACCCACTGCACTGAGGCTAGGGAACACGGTCACCACCGACAAATCCATGATTATGGAAAACTTCAACAAGCATTTCTCAACGGCTGGCCATGCCTTCCGCCTGGCCACTCCTACCTCGGCCAACAGCTCCGGCCCCCCCGTAGCTCCTCGCCCAAGCCTCTCCAGGTTCTCCTTTATCCAAATCCAGATAACAGATGTTCTGAAAGAGCTGCAAAACCTGGACCCGTATAAATCAGCTGGGCTTGACAATCTGGATCCTCTATTTCTGAAACTATCCGCCGCCATTGTCGCAACCCCTATTACCAGCCTGTTCAACCTCTCTTTCATATCGTCTGAGATCCCCAAGGATTGGAAAGCTGCTGCAGTCATCCCCCTCTTCAAAGGGGGAGACATCCTGGAACCAAACTGTTACAGACCTATATCCATTCTGCCCTGCCTATCTAAGGTCTTCGAAAGCCAAGTCAACAAACAGGTCACTGACCATCTCGAATCCCACCGTACCCTCTCCGCTATGCAATCTGGTTTCCGAGCCGGTCACGGGTGCACCTCAGCCACACTCAAGGTACTAAACGACATCATAACCGCCATCGATAAAAGACAGTACTGTGCAGCCGTCTTCATCGACCTTGCCAGGGCTTTCGACTCTGTCAATCACCAGATTCTTATCGGCAGACTCAGTAGCCTCGGTTTTTCGGATGACTGCCTTGCCTGGTTCACCAATTACTTTGCAGCCAGAGTTCAGTGTGTCAAATCGGAGGGCATGCTGTCCGGTCCTCTGGCTGTCTCTATGGGGGTGCCACAGGGTTCAATTCTCGGGCCGACTCCTTTCTCTGTATATATCAATGATGTTGGTCTTGCTGCGGGCGATTCCCTGATCCACCTCTACGCAGACGACACCATTATATATACTTTCGGCCCGTCATTGGACACTGTGCTATCTAACCTCCAAACGAGCTTCAATGCCATACAACACTCCTTCCGTGGCCTCCAACTGCTCTTAAACGCTAGTAAAACCAAATGGATGCTTTTCAACCGATCGCTGCCGATCAAATCAAGAGTCGGCTTTCTATTCCGCAACAAAGCCTCCTTCACTCACGCTGTCAAGCTTACCCTAGTAAAACTGACTATCCTACCGATCCTCGACTTCGGCGATGTCATCTAAAAAATCGCTTCCAACACTCTACTCAGCAAACTGGATGCAGTTTATCACAGTGCCATCCGTTTTGTCACTAAAGCACCTTATACTACCCACCACTGCGACTTGTATACTCTAGTCGGCTGGCCCTCGCTACATATTCGTCGCCAGACCCACTGGCTCCAGGCTTATCTCAGTTCACTGGTCACGATGGCAACACCCATCCGTAGCACGCGCTCCAGCAGGTGTATCTCACTGATCATCCCTAAAGCCAACACCTCATTCGGCCGCCTTTTGTTTCAGTACTCTGCTGCCTGTGACTGGAACGAATTGCAAAAATCGCTGAAGTTGGAGACTTTTATCTCCCTCACCAACTTCAAACATCAGCTAGCTGAGCAGCTAACCGATTGCTGCAGCTGTACATAATCTATTGGTAAATAGCCCACCCATTTTCACCTACCTCATCCCCACAGTTTTTATTTATTTACTTTTCTGCTCTTTTGCACACCAATATCTCTACATGATCATCTGATCATTTATCACTCCAGTGTTAATCTGCAATATTGTAATTATTCGCCTACCTCCTCATGCCTTTTGCACACAATGTATATAGACTCCCCTTTTTTTCTACTGTGTTATTGACTTGTTAATTGTTTACTCCATGTGTAACTCTGTGTTGTCTGTTCACACTGCTATGCTTTATCTTGGCCAGGTCGCAGTTGCAAATGAGAACTTGTTCTCAACTAGCCTACCTGGTTAAATAAAGGTGAAATAAAATAAATAAATAAAAAATTCAGCTCCTCTTGAGTCATCTGCTTGAAATCCAGCATGATGTTTAATCCCTCGAGAGGGATACAGTTCGCAGAATGTAGTTCTGCTACAACGACACACGCAGGCGTAACGGATGTGAAACGGCTATCTTAGTTAGCGGTGGTGCACGGTGGTTACGCAGGCAAAGGAATTATGTTTCTGGATCTAGAATCCATTACAGGAAGAAGCCCAGGCACCACATGGTATCGTCTGTAATACAAAGTATATACTCTATTGTGCAGTTTGAACAACAGTTGAACGGTATAACAGAGTAAACAAGTTGAATATGAATACATGTGCTCAGGCATAGAGATTACATTACACACAACATCTAGCCTAATATAAATAAATATGGCATAACCCTCAACCTTTTCACAGTGACCAGATCGTACACATTTACCTAGGCAGGTCGGTAGACAGTATCTACCTACAGCTATGTCTATCAGGCTTAGGCTTATATTTTTTATAGTAAAACAAGCTTCAGTATTAGAGATTTAGATGTAAATTGTTTTATAGCTTCTCCTCAGTGTTTGCTAGTAAACTTAGGTATATGCAATACTTGTTATATACAGTGCATTCGTAAAGTATTCACTCATTCAATTTTTTCAAATGTTGTTACTTTACAGTTCTAAAATTGATTGAATCTGTTTTTTCCTCATCAATCTACCCACAATACCACATAATGACAAAGTGAAAACAGGTTTTTAGAATTTTTATCAAATTTATTACAAGTAAAAAACAGAAATACCTTATTTACATAAGTATTCAGACCCTTTGCTTTGAGACTCGCAATTGAGCTCAGGTGCTTCCTGTTTCCATTGATCATCCTTGTTATGTTTCTACAACTTTATTGGAGTCCAGCTGTGGTAAATTCAATTGATTGGACATGTTTTGAAAAGGTACACACCGGTCTATATAAGGTTCCACAGTTGACGGTGCATGTCAGATCAAAAACCATGTCATGAGGTCGAAGGAATTGTCTGTAGAGCTCTGATACAAAATTGTGTCGAGGCAAAGTGTCTGAATGCTCTTGAGTGGCCCAGCCAGAGCCTGGACTTGAACCCGATCGCACATCTCTGGACAGATCTGAAAATAGCTGTGCAGCAACGCTCCCCATCCAAACTGACAGAGCTTGAAAGGATCTGCAGAGAAGAATGGGAGAAACTCCACAAATACACAAGAAAAGTTGAGGCCGTAATCGCTGCCAAAGGTGCTTCAACCAAGTACTGAGTAAAGGTTCTGAATACTTATTTAAATGTGATATTTCAGTGTTTTTTTTAAAATGATAAATTAGCAAAAATGTCTAAAAACCTGTTTTTCTTTCTTATGATTTTGTGTAGATTGATAAGGTGAAAAAACGATTTAATACATTTTTTGAATAAGGCCACAACAGACCAACAGCCAGCGTCATAACGTAACAAAAAGGGAAAAGTCAAGGGGTCTGAAACAAACAGTTTGTATTCAGGCCCATTTCTACAGTTTTACTGACTAATTGCAAACAGTTTGTATTCAGGCCCATTTCTACAGTTTTACTGACTAATTGCAAACAGTTTGTATTCAGGCCCATTTCTACAGTTTTACTGACTAATTGCAAACAGTTTGTATTCAGGCCCATTTCTACAGTTTTACTGACTAATTGCAAACAGTTTGTATTCAGGCCCATTTCTACAGTTTTACTGACTAATTGCAAACAGTTTGTATTCAGGCCCATTTCTACAGTTTTACTGACTAATTGCAAACAGTTTGTATTCAGGCCCATTTCTACAGTTTTACTGACTAATTGCAAACAGTTTGTATTCAGGCCCATTTCTACAGTTTTACTGACTAATTGCAAACAGTTTGTATTCAGGCCCATTTCTACAGTTTTACTGACTAATTGCAAACAGTTTGTATTCAGGCCCATTTCTACAGTTTTACTGACTAATTGCAAACAGTTTGTATTCAGGCCCATTTCTACAGTTTTACTGACTAATTGCAAACAGTTTGTATTCAGGCCCATTTCTACAGTTTTACTGACTAATTGCAAACAGTTTGTATTCAGGCCCATTTCTACAGTTTTACTGACTAATTGCAAACAGTTTTACTGTCTATATAAGGTTCCACAGTTGACGGTGCATGTCAGATCAAAAACCATGTCATGAGGTCGAAGGAATTGTCCGTAGAGCTCTGATACAAAATTGTGTCGAGGCAAAGTGTCTGAATGCTCTTGAGTGGCCCAGCCAGAGCCTGGACTTGAACCCGATCGCACATCTCTGGACAGATCTGAAAATAGCTGTGCAGCAACGCTCCCCATCCAAACTGACAGAGCTTGAAAGGATCTGCAGAGAAGAATGGGAGAAACTCCACAAATACACAAGAAAAGTTGAGGCCGTAATCGCTGCCAAAGGTGCTTCAACCAAGTACTGAGTAAAGGTTCTGAATACTTATTTAAATGTGATATTTCAGTGTTTTTTTTTTAAATGATAAATTAGCAAAAATGTCTAAAAACCTGTTTTTCTTTCTTATGATTTTGTGTAGATTGATAAGGTGAAAAAACGATTTAATACATTTTTGAATAAGGCCACAACAGACCAACAGCCAGCGTCATAACTAACAAAAAGGGAAATCAAGGGGTCTGAAACAAACAGTTTGTATTCAGGCCCATTTCTACAGTTTTACTGACTAATTGCAAACAGTTTGTATTCAGGCCCATTTCTACAGTTTTACTGACTAATTGCAAACAGTTTGTATTCAGGCCCATTTCTACAGTTTTACTGACTAATTGCAAACAGTTTGTATTCAGGCCCATTTCTACAGTTTTACTGACTAATTGCAAACAGTTTGTATTCAGGCCCATTTCTACAGTTTTACTGACTAATTGCAAACAGTTTGTATTCAGGCCCATTTCTACAGTTTTACTGACTAATTGCAAACAGTTTGTATTCAGGCCCATTTCTACAGTTTTACTGACTAATTGCAAACAGTTTGTATTCAGGCCCATTTCTACAGTTTTACTGACTAATTGCAAACAGTTTGTATTCAGGCCCATTTCTACAGTTTTACTGACTAATTGCAAACAGTTTGTATTCAGGCCCATTTCTACAGTTTTACTGACTAATTGCAAACAGTTTGTATTCAGGCCCATTTCTACAGTTTTACTGACTAATTGCAAACAGTTTGTATTCAGGCCCATTTCTACAGTTTTACTGACTAATTGCAAACAGTTTGTATTCAGGCCCATTTCTACAGTTTTACTGACTAATTGCAAACAGTTTGTATTCAGGCCCATTTCTACAGTTTTACTGACTAATTGCAAACAGTTTGTATTCAGGCCCATTTCTACAGTTTTACTGACTAATTGCAAACAGTTTTTGGAATATGAATATGTTTAGGCTTCATTGAGGTTTGTATTGTTGTTGATCCATCCTCAGTTATCTCCTATCACAGCCATGTTGTTGATCCATCCTCAGTTATCTCCTATCACAGCCATGTTGTTGATCCATCCTCAGTTATCTCCTATCACAGCCATGTTGTTGATCCATCCTCAGTTATCTCCTATCACAGCCACTAAACTCTATCATTTAGGTTATTATTGTGGAGTAACTATAATGTTGTTGATCCATCCTCAGTTATCTCCTATCACAGCCATTAAACTCTGTCATTTAGGTTAGTATTGTGGAGTAACTATAATGTTGTTGATCCATCCTCAGTGTTCTCCTATCACAGCCATTAAACTCTGTCATTTAGGTTAGTATTGTGGAGTAACTATAATGTTGTTGATCCATCCTCAGTTATCTCCTATCACAGCCATTAAACTCTGTCATTTAGGTTAGTATTGTGGAGTAACTATAATGTTGTTGATCCATCCTCAGTTATCTCCTATCACAGCCATTAAACTCTGTCATTTAGGTTAGTATTGTGGAGTAACTATAATGTTGTTGATCCATCCTCAGTTATCTCCTATCACAGCCATTAAACTCTGTCATTTAGGTTAGTATTGTGGAGTAACTATAATGTTGTTGATCCATCCTCAGTTATCTCCTATCACAGCCATTAAACTCTGTCATTTAGGTTAGTATTGTGGAGTAACTATAATGTTGTTGATCCATCCTCAGTGTTCTCCTATCACAGCCATTAAACTCTGTCATTTAGGTTAGTATTGTGGAGTAACTATAATGTTGTTGATCCATCCTCAGTTATCTCCTATCACAGCCATTAAACTCTGTCATTTAGGTTAGTATTGTGGAGTAACTATAATGTTGTTGATCCATCCTCAGTTATCTCCTATCACAGCCATTAAACTCTGTCATTTAGGTTAGTATTGTGGAGTAACTATAATGTTGTTGATCCATCCTCAGTTATCTCCTATCACAGCCATTAAACTCTGTCATTTAGGTTAGTATTGTGGAGTAACTATAATGTTGTTGATCCATCCTCAGTGTTCTCCTATCACAGCCATTAAACTCTGTCATTTAGGTTAGTATTGTGGAGTAACTATAATGTTGTTGATCCATCCTCAGTTATCTCCTATCACAGCCATTAAACTCTGTCATTTAGGTTAGTATTGTGGAGTAACTATAATGTTGTTGATCCATCCTCAGTTATCTCCTATCACAGCCATTAAACTCTGTCATTTAGGTTAGTATTGTGGAGTAACTATAATGTTGTTGATCCATCCTCAGTGTTCTCCTATCACAGCCATTAAACTCTGTCATTTAGGTTAGTATTGTGGAGTAACTATAATGTTGTTGATCCATCCTCAGTTATCTCCTATCACAGCCATTAAACTCTGTCATTTAGGTTAGTATTGTGGAGTAACTATAATGTTGTTGATCCATCCTCAGTTATCTCCTATCACAGCCATTAAACTCTGTCATTTAGGTTAGTATTGTGGAGTAACTATAATGTTGTTGATCCATCCTCAGTTATCTCCTATCACAGCCATTAAACTCTGTCATTTAGGTTAGTATTGTGGAGTAACTATAATGTTGTTGATCCATCCTCAGTTATCTCCTATCACAGCCATTAAACTCTGTCATTTAGGTTAGTATTGTGGAGTAACTATAATGTTGTTGATCCATCCTCCTATCACAGCCATGTTGTTGTTATCTCTCCTATCACAGCCATTAAACTCTATCATTTAGGTTAGTGTTGTGGAGTAACTATAATGTTGTTGATCCATCCTCAGTGTTCTCCTATCACAGCCATTAAACTCTGTAACTGTTTTAAAGTCACCTTTGGCCTCATGATGAAATCCCTGAACGGTTTCCTTTCTCTCCGGCAAATGAGTTAGGAAGGACACCTGTATCTTTGTAGTGACTGGGTGTATTGATACACTGAGTTAGGAAGGACGCCTGTATCTTTGTAGTGACTGGGTGTATTGATACACTGGGTTAGGAAGGACACCTGTATCTTTGTAGTGACTGGGTGTATTGATACACTGGGTTAGGAAGGACACCTGTATCTTTGTAGTGACTGGGTGTATTGATACACTGAGTTAGGAAGGACACCTGTATCTTTGTAGTGATTGGGTGTATTGATACACTGGGTTAGGAAGGACACCTGTATCTTTGTAGTGATTGGGTGTATTGATACACTGGGTTAGGAAGGACACCTGTATCTTTGTAGTGACTGGGTGTATTGATACACTGGGTTAGGAAGGACACCTGTATCTTTGTAGTGACTGGGTGTATTGATACACTATTGATACACTGGGTTAGGAAGGACACCTGTATCTTTGTAGTGACTGGGTGTATTGATACACTGAGTTAGGAAGGACACCTGTATCTTTGTAGTGACTGGGTGTATTGATACACTGAGTTAGGAAGGACACCTGTATCTTTGTAGTGATTGGGTGTATTGATACACTGAGTTAGGAAGGACACCTGTATCTTTGTAGTGATTGGGTGTATTGATACACTGAGTTAGAAAGGACGCCTGTATCTTTGTAGTGACTGGGTGTATTGATACACTGAGTTAGGAAGGACACCTGTATCTTTGTAGTGATTGGGTGTATTGATACACTGGGTTAGGAAGGACACCTGTATCTTTGTAGTGACTGGGTGTATTGATACACTGAGTTAGGAAGGACGCCTGTATCTTTGTAGTGACTGGGTGTATTGATACACTGAGTTAGGAAGGACGACTGTATCTTTGTAGTGACTGGGTGTATTGATACACTGGGTTAGGAAGGACACCTGTATCTTTGTAGTGACTGGGTGTATTGATACACTGAGTTAGGAAGGACGCCTGTATCTTTGTAGTGACTGGGTGTATTGATACACTGAGTTAGGAAGGACGCCTGTATCTTTGTAGTGACTGGGTGTATTGATACACTGAGTTAGGAAGGACGCCTGTATCTTTGTAGTGACTGGGTGTATTGATACACTGAGTTAGGAAGGACGCCTGTATCTTTGTAGTGACTGGGTGTATTGATACACTGAGTTAGGAAGGACGTATGTATCTTTGTAGTGATTGGGTGTATTGATACACTGAGTTAGGAAGGACGTGTTATGCAGGTGAATGAGGACCCAAAAGCGACTTGGCGAAAACAGAGTCTTTAATCCAGTAAAGTAAATTTACAATCATAAGGCATAATTCCACTCGTAATGACGAGAACAGACTGGAGACTCGATCAAGAACTGCAGGTTGCCTCGGGAAGGCACTTGAACGTAGCAGACTCAGACACCTGCTCACCACGCAGCATCTGAGGGAAACACGACACGACAGGGCGATACACAGACACAGCACGGTGAACAATAGACAAGGATCCGACAGGGCAGAAACGGAAAACAAGGGGAGAAATAGGGACTCTAATCAGGGAAAAGGATAGGAAACAGGTGTGGGAAGACTAAATGATTGATTAGGGGAATAGGAACAGCTGGGAGCAGGAACGGAACGATAGAGAGAAGAGAGAGAGGAAGGAGAGAGAAAAAGGGGAACGAACCTAAAAAGACCAGCAGGGGGAAAATGAACAGAGGGAAAAGCAAAATGACAAGACAATCTAAGACAAAACATGACAGTACCCCCCCACTCACCAAGCGCCTCCTGGCGCACTCGAGGAGGAATCCTGGCGGCAACGGAGGAAATCATCAATAAGTGAACGGTCCAGCACGTCCCGAGACGGAACCCAACTCCTCTCCTCAGGACCGTAACCCTCCCAATCCACTAAGTATTGGTGACCCCGTCCCGAGAACGCATGTCCATGATCCTACGTACCTTGTAAATAGGTGCGCTCTCGACAAGGACGGGAGGGGGAGGGAAGACGAACGGGGTGCGAAGAAAGGGCTTGACACAGGAGACATGGAAGACAGGATGGACACGACGAAGATGTCGCGAAAGAAGCAGTCGCACAGCGACAGGATTGACGACCTGGGAGACACGGAACGGACCAATGAACCGCGGAGTCAACTTACGAGAAGCTGTCGTAAGAGGAAGGTTGCGAGTGGAAAGCCACACTCTCTGGCCGCAACAATACCTTGGACTCTTAATCCTGCGTTTATTGGCGGCTCTCACAGTCTGTGCCCTGTAACGGCAAAGTGCAGACCTCACCCTCCTCCAGGTGCGCTCACAACGTTGGACAAACGCTTGAGCGGAGGGAACGCTGGACTCGGCAAGCTGGGATGAGAACAGAGGAGGCTGGTAACCCAGACTACTCTGAAACGGAGATAACCCGGTAGCAGACGAAGGAAGCGAGTTGTGAGCGTATTCTGCCCAGGGGAGCTGTTCTGCCCAAGACGCAGGGTTTCTGAAAGAAAGGCTGCGTAGTATGCGACCAATCGTCTGATTGGCCCTCTCTGCTTGACCGTTAGACTGGGGATGAAACCCGGAAGAGAGACTGACGGACGCACCAATCAAACGACAGAACTCCCTCCAAAACTGTGACGTGAATTGCGGGCCTCTGTCTGAAACGGCGTCTAACGGGAGACCATGAATTCTGAACACATTCTCGATGATGATTTGTGCCGTCTCCTTAGCGGAAGGAAGTTTAGCGAGGGGAATGAAATGTGCCGCCTTAGAGAACCTATCGACAACCGTAAGAATCACAGTCTTCCCCGCAGACAAAGGCAGACCGGTAATGAAGTCTAGGGCGATGTGAGACCATGGTCGAGAAGGAATGGGGAGCGGTCTGAGACGACCGGCAGGAGGAGAGTTACCCGACTTAGTCTGCGCGCAGTCCGAACAAGCAGCCACGAAACGGCGCGTGTCACGCTCCTGAGTCGGCCACCAAAAGCGCTGGCGAATAGACGCAAGAGTGCCTCGAACACCGGGATGACCAGCTAACTTGGCAGAGTGAGCCCACTGAAGAACAGCCAGACGAGTGGAAACAGGAACGAAAAGGAGGTTACTAGGACAAGCGCGCGCGCGACGCAGTGTGCGTGAGTGCTTGCTTAACCTGTCTTTCAATTCCCAGACTGTCAACCCGACAACACGCCCATAAGGAAGAATCCCCTCGGGATCAGTAGAAGCCACAGAAGAACTAAACAGACGGGATAAGGCATCAGGCTTGGTGTTTTTGCTACCCGGACGGTAAGAAATCACAAACTCGAAACGAGCGAAAAACAACGCCCAACGAGCCTGACGGGCATTAAGTCGTTTGGCAGAACGGATGTACTCAAGGTTCTTATGGTCTGTCCAAACGACAAAAGGAACGGTCGCCCCCTCCAACCACTGTCGCCATTCGCCTAGGGCTAAGCGGATGGCGAGCAGTTCGCGGTTACCCACATCATAGTTGCGTTCAGATGGCGACAGGCGATGAGGAAAATAAGCGCAAGGATGAACCTTATCGTCAGACTGGAAGCGCTGGGATAGAATGGCTCCCACGCCTACCTCTGAAGCGTCAACCTCGACAATGAATTGTCTAGTGACGTCAGGAGTAACGAGGATAGGAGCGGACGTAAAACGTTCTTTTAGAAGATCAAAAGCTCCCTGGGCGGAACCGGACCACTTAAAACACGTCTTGACAGAAGTAAGAGCTGTGAGAGGGGCAGCAACTTGACCGAAATTACGAATGAAACGCCGATAGAAATTAGCGAAACCTAAAAAGCGCTGCAACTCGACACGTGACCTTGGAACGGGCCAATCACTGACAGCTTGGACTTTAGCGGAATCCATCTGAATGCCTTCAGCGGAAATAACGGAACCGAGAAAAGTAACGGAGGAGACATGAAAAGAGCACTTCTCAGCCTTCACGTAGAGACAATTCTCTAAAAGGCGCTGTAGAACACGTCGAACGTGCTGAACATGAATCTCGAGTGACGGTGAAAAAATCAGGATATCGTCAAGATAGACAAAAACAAAGATGTTCAGCATGTCTCTCAGAACATCATTAACTAATGCCTGAAAAACAGCTGGCGCATTGGCGAGACCAAACGGCAGAACCCGGTACTCAAAATGCCCTAACGGAGTGTTAAACGCCGTTTTCCACTCGTCCCCCTCTCTGATGCGCACGAGATGGTAAGCGTTACGAAGGTCCAACTTAGTAAAGCACCTGGCTCCCTGCAGAATCTCGAAGGCTGATGACATAAGGGGAAGCGGATAACGATTCTTAACCGTTATGTCATTCAGCCCTCGATAATCCACGCAGGGGCGCAGAGTACCGTCCTTCTTCTTAACAAAAAGAACCCCGCCCCGGCCGGAGAGGAAGAAGGCACTATGGTACCGGCGTCAAGAGACACAGATAAATAATCCTCGAGAGCCTTACGTTCGGGAGCCGACAGAGAGTATAGTCTACCCCGAGGAGGAGTGGTCCCCGGAAGGAGATCAATACTACAATCATACGACCGGTGAGGAGGAAGGGAGTTGGCTCGGGACCGACTGAAGACCGTGCGCAGATCATGATATTCCTCCGGCACTCCTGTCAAATCGCCAGGTTCCTCCTGAGAAGTGGGGACAGAAGAAATGGGAGGGATGGCAGACATTAAACACTTCACATGACAAGAAACGTTCCAGGATAGGATAGAATTACTAGACCAATTAATAGAAGGATTATGACATACTAGCCAGGGATGACCCAAAACAACAGGTGTAAAAGGTGAACGAAAAATCAAAAAGAAATAGTCTCACTGTGGTTACCAGATACTGTGAGAGTTAAAGGTAGTGTCTCAAATCTGATACTGGGAAGATGACTACCATCTAAGGCAAACATGGGCGTAGGCTTGTCTAACTGTCTGAAAGGAATGTCATGTTTCCGAGCCCATGCTTCGTCCATGAAACAACCCTCAGCCCCAGAGTCAATCAAGGCACTGCATGTAGCACCCGAACCGGTCCAGCGTAGATGGACCGACATAGTAGTACAGGATCTAGATGAAGAGACCTGAGTAGTAGCGCTCACCAGTAGCCCTCCGCTTACTGATGAGCTCTGGCCTTTACTGGACATGAATTGACAAAATGTCCATCAAATCCGCAATAGAGGCACAGGCGGTTGGTGATCCTCCGTTCCCTCTCCTTGGTCGAGATGCGAATACCTCCCAGCTGCATGGGCTCAGTCTCTGAGCCAGAGGAGGGAGATGGTTGCGATGCGGAGCAGGGAAACACCGTTGACGCGAGCTCTCTTCCACGAGCTTGGTGACGAAGATCTACCCGTCGTTCTATGCGGATGGCGAGAGCAATCAAAGAGTCCACACTGGAAGGAACCTCCCGAGAGAGAATCTCATCTTTGACCACTGCGTGGAGTCCCTCCAGAAAACGAGCGAGCAGCGCCGGCTCGTTCCAGTCACTAGAGGCAGCAAGAGTGCGAAACTCTATAGAGTAATCCGTTATGGATCGATCACCTTGGCATAGGGAAGCCAGGGCCCTAGAAGCCTCCCTACCAAAAACTGAACGGTCAAAAACCCGAATCATCTCCTCTTTAAAGTTCTGGTAATTGTTTGAACAATCAGCCCTTGCCTCCCAGATAGCTGTGCCCCACTCTCGAGCCCGGCCAGTAAGGAGTGAAATGACGTAAGCAACCCGAGCTCTCTCGCTAGAGTATGTGTTGGGTTGGAGAGAGAACACAATATCACACTGGGTGAGAAAGGAGCGGCACTCCGTGGGCTGCCCGGAGTAGCAAGGTGGGTTATTAACCCTAGGTTCCGGAGGCTCGGCAGGCCAGAAAGTAACAGGTGGCACGAGACGAAGACTCTGGAACTGTCCAGAGAGGTCGGAAACCTGAGCGGCCAGGTTCTCCACGGCATGGCGAGCAGCAGACAATTCCTGCTCGTGTCTGCCGAGCATGGCTCCTTGGATCTCGACGGCAGTGTTACGAGCATCTGTAGTCGCTGGGTCCATTCTTTGGTCGGATCCTTCTGTTATGCAGGTGAATGAGGACCCAAAAGCGACTTGGCGAAAACAGAGTCTTTAATCCAGTAAAGTAAATTTACAATCATAAGGCATAATTCCACTCGTAATGACGAGAACAGACTGGAGACTCGATCAAGAACTGCAGGTTGCCTCGGGAAGGCACTTGAACGTAGCAGACTCAGACACCTGCTCACCACGCAGCATCTGAGGGAAACACGACACGACAGGGCGATACACAGACACAGCACGGTGAACAATAGACAAGGATCCGACAGGGCAGAAACGGAAAACAAGGGGAGAAATAGGGACTCTAATCAGGGAAAAGGATAGGAAACAGGTGTGGGAAGACTAAATGATTGATTAGGGGAATAGGAACAGCTGGGAGCAGGAACGGAACGATAGAGAGAAGAGAGAGAGGAAGGGAGAGAGAAAAAGGGGAACGAACCTAAAAAAGACCAGCAGGGGGAAAATGAACAGAGGGAAAAGCAAAATGACAAGACAATCTAAGACAAAACATGACAGTACCCCCCCACTCACCGAGCGCCTCCTGGCGCACTCGAGGAGGAATCCTGGCGGCAACGGAGGAAATCATCAATAACTGAACGGTCCAGCACGTCCCGAGACGGAACCCAACTCCTCTCCTCAGGACCGTAACCCTCCCAATCCACTAAGTATTGGTGACCCCGTCCCCGAGAACGCATGTCCATGATCCTACGTACCTTGTAAATAGGTGCGCTCTCGACAAGGACGGGAGGGGGGAGGGAAGACGAACGGGGGTGCGAAGAAAGGGCTTGACACAGGAGACATGGAAGACAGGATGGACGCGACGAAGATGTCGCGGAAGAAGCAGTCGCACAGCGACAGGATTGACGACCTGGGAGACACGGAACGGACCAATGAACCGCGGAGTCAACTTACGAGAAGCTGTCGTAAGAGGAAGGTTGCGAGTGGAAAGCCACACTCTCTGGCCGCAACAATACCTTGGACTCTTAATCCTGCGTTTATTGGCGGCTCTCACAGTCTGTGCCCTGTAACGGCAAAGTGCAGACCTCACCCTCCTCCAGGTGCGCTCACAACGTTGGACAAACGCTTGAGCGGAGGGAACGCTGGACTCGGCAAGCTGGGATGAGAACAGAGGAGGCTGGTAACCCAGACTACTCTGAAACGGAGATAACCCGGTAGCAGACGAAGGAAGCGAGTTGTGAGCGTATTCTGCCCAGGGAGCTGTTCTGCCCAAGACGCAGGGTTTCTGAAAGAAAGGCTGCGTAGTATGCGACCAATCGTCTGATTGGCCCTCTCTGCTTGACCGTTAGACTGGGGATGAAACCCGGAAGAGAGACTGACGGACGCACCAATCAAACGACAGAACTCCTCGAAAACTGTGACGTGAATTGCGGGCCTCTGTCTGAAACGGCGTCTAACGGGAGGCCATGAATTCTGAACACATTCTCGATGATGATTTGTGCCGTCTCCTTAGCGGAAGGAAGTTTAGCGAGGGGAATGAAATGTGCCGCCTTAGAGAACCTATCGACAACCGTAAGAATCACAGTCTTCCCCGCAGACAAAGGCAGACCGGTAATGAAGTCTAGGGCGATGTGAGACCATGGTCGAGAAGGAATGGGGAGCGGTCTGAGACGACCGGCAGGAGGAGAGTTACCCGACTTAGTCTGCGCGCAGTCCGAACAAGCAGCCACGAGGGAAAAGCAAAATGACAAGGAAAAGGGAAAAGCAAAATGACAAGACAATCTAAGACAAAACATGACAGGACGCCTGTATCTTTGTAGTGACTGGGTGTATTGATACACTGAGTTAGGAAGGAAGCCTGTATCTTTGTAGTGACTGGGTGTATTGATACACTGGGTTAGGAAGGACGCCTGTATCTTTGTAGTGACTGGGTGTATTGATACACTGAGTTAGGAAGGACGCCTGTATCTTTGTAGTGACTGGGTGTATTGATACACTGGGTTAGGAAGGACACCTGTATCTTTGTAGTGATTGGGTGTATTGATACACTGGGTTAGGAAGGACACCTGTATCTTTGTAGTGACTGGGTGTATTGATACACTGGGTTAGGAAGGACGCCTGTATCTTTGTAGTGACTGGGTGTATTGATACA
This sequence comes from Oncorhynchus gorbuscha, assembly GCF_021184085.1. NCBI lineage: Eukaryota > Metazoa > Chordata > Actinopteri > Salmoniformes > Salmonidae > Oncorhynchus > Oncorhynchus gorbuscha. Next base: position 99,257,155 of record NC_060182.1, on the reverse strand, counting down.
CTGAGTTAGGAAGGACGCCTGTATCTTTGTAGTGACTGGGTGTATTGATACACTGAGTTAGGAAGGACGCCTGTATCTTTGTAGTGACTGGGTGTATTGATACACTGAGTTAGGAAGGACGCCTGTATCTTTGTAGTGACTGGGTGTATTGATACACTGAGTTAGGAAGGACGTATGTATCTTTGTAGTGACTGGGTGTATTGATACACTGAGTTAGGAAGGACGCCTGTATCTTTGTAGTGACTGGGTGTATTGATACACTGAGTTAGGAAGGACGCCTGTATCTTTGTAGTGACTGGGTGTATTGATACACTGGGTTAGGAAGGACGCCTGTATCTTTGTAGTGACTGGGTGTATTGATACACTGAGTTAGGAAGGACGCCTGTATCTTTGTAGTGACTGGGTGTATTGATACACTGGGTTAGGAAGGACACCTGTATCTTTGTAGTGATTGGGTGTATTGATACACTGGGTTAGGAAGGACACCTGTATCTTTGTAGTGATTGGGTGTATTGATACACTGGGTTAGGAAGGACACCTGTATCTTTGTAGTGATTGGGTGTATTGATACACTGGGTTAGGAAGGACACCTGTATCTTTGTAGTGATTGGGTGTATTGATACACTGGGTTAGGAAGGACACCTGTATCTTTGTAGTGATTGGGTGTATTGATACACTGGGTTAGGAAGGACACCTGTATCTTTGTAGTGATTGGGTGTATTGATACACTGAGTTAGGAAGGACGCCTGTATCTTTGTAGTGACTGGGTGTATTGATACACTGAGTTAGGAAGGACACCTGTATCTTTGTAGTGATTGGGTGTATTGATACACTGGGTTAGGAAGGACACCTGTATCTTTGTAGTGACTGGGTGTATTGATACCCTGAGTTAGGAAGGACGCCTGTATCTTTGTAGTGACTGGGTGTATTGATACACTGGGTTAGGAAGGACACCTGTATCTTTGTAGTGATTGGGTGTATTGATACACTGAGTTAGGAAGGACGCCTGTATCTTTGTAGTGACTGGGTGTATTGATACACTGAGTTAGGAAGGACACCTGTATCTTTGTAGTGATTGGGTGTATTGTTACACTGGGTTAGGAAGGACACCTGTATCTTTGTAGTGACTGGGTGTATTGATACACTGAGTTAGGAAGGACGCCTGTATCTTTGTAGTGACTGGGTGTATTGATACACTGAGTTAGGAAGGATGCCTGTATCTTTGTAGTGACTGGGTGTATTGATACACTGAGTTAGGAAGGACGCCTGTATCTTTGTAGTGACTGGGTGTATTGATACACTGAGTTAGGAAGGACGCCTGTATCTTTGTAGTGACTGGGTGTATTGATACACTGAGCTAGGAAGGACGTATGTATCTTTGTAGTGATTGGGGTATTGATACACTGAGTTAGGAAGGACGCCTGTATCTTTGTAGTGACTGGGTGTATTGATACACTGAGTTAGGAAGGACGCCTGTATCTTTGTAGTGACTGGGTGTATTGATACACTGAGTTAGGAAGGACGCCTGTATCTTTGTAGTGACTGGGTGTATTGATACACTGAGTTAGGAAGGACACCTGTATCTTTGTAGTGACTGGGTGTATTGATACACTGGGTTAGGAAGGACACCTGTATCTTTGTAGTGACTGGGTGTATTGATACACTGGGTTAGGAAGGACACCTGTATCTTTGTAGTGACTGGGTGTATTGATACACTGGGTTAGGAATGACACCTGTATCTTTGTAGTGACTGGGTGTATTGATACACTGGGTTAGAAAGGACACCTGTATCTTTGTAGTGACTGGGTGTATTGATACACTGAGTTAGGAAGGACGCCTGTATCTTTGTAGTGACTGGGTGTATTGATACACTGAGTTAGGAAGGACGCCTGTATCTTTGTAGTGACTGGGTGTATTGATACACTGGGTTAGGAAGGACACCTGTATCTTTGTAGTGACTGGGTGTATTGATACACTGGGTTAGGAAGGACACCTGTATCTTTGTAGTGACTGGGTGTATTGATACACTGGGTTAGGAAGGACGCCTGTATCTTTGTAGTGACTGGGTGTATTGATACACTGGGTTAGGAAGGACACCTGTATCTTTGTAGTGACTGGGTGTATTGATACACTGGGTTAGGAAGGACACCTGTATCTTTGTAGTGATTGGGTGTATTGATACACTGAGTTAGGAAGGACGCCTGTATCTTTGTAGTGACTGGGTGTATTGATACACTGAGTTAGGAAGGACACCTGTATCTTTGTAGTGATTGGGTGTATTGATACACTGGGTTAGGAAGGACACCTGTATCTTTGTAGTGACTGGGTGTATTGATACACTGAGTTAGGAAGGACGCCTGTATCTTTGTAGTGACTGGGTGTATTGATACACTGGGTTAGGAAGGACACCTGTATCTTTGTATTGATTGGGTGTATTGATACACTGAGTTAGGAAGGACGCCTGTATCTTTGTAGTGACTGGGTGTATTGATACACTGAGTTAGGAAGGACACCTGTATCTTTGTAGTGATTGGGTGTATTGATACACTGGGTTAGGAAGGACACCTGTATCTTTGTAGTGACTGGGTGTATTGATACACTGAGTTAGGAAGGACGCCTGTATCTTTGTAGTGACTGGGTGTATTGATACACTGAGTTAGGAAGGACGCCTGTATCTTTGTAGTGACTGGGTGTATTGATACACTGAGTTAGGAAGGACGCCTGTATCTTTGTAGTGACTGGGTGTATTGATACACTGAGTTAGGAAGGACGCCTGTATCTTTGTAGTGACTGGGTGTATTGATACACTGAGTTAGGAAGGACGAATGTATCTTTGTAGTGATTGGGGGTATTGATACACTGAGTTAGGAAGGACGCCTGTATCTTTGTAGTGACTGGGTGTATTGATACACTGAGTTAGGAAGGACGCCTGTATCTTTGTAGTGACTGGGTGTATTGATACACTGAGTTAGGAAGGACGCCTGTATCTTTGTAGTGACTGGGTGTATTGATACACTGAGTTAGGAAGGACACCTGTATCTTTGTAGTGACTGGGTGTATTGATACACTGGGTTAGGAAGGACACCTGTATCTTTGTAGTGACTGGGTGTATTGATACACTGGGTTAGGAAGGACACCTGTATCTTTGTAGTGACTGGGTGTATTGATACACTGGGTTAGGAAGGACGCCTGTATCTTTGTAGTGACTGGGTGTATTGATACACTGGGTTAGAAAGGACACCTGTATCTTTGTAGTGACTGGGTGTATTGATACACTGAGTTAGGAAGGACACCTGTATCTTTGTAGTGACTGGGTGTATTGATACACTGGGTTAGGAAGGACACCTGTATCTTTGTAGTGACTGGGTGTATTGATACACTGGGTTAGGAAGGACGCCTGTATCTTTGTAGTGACTGGGTGTATTGATACACTGAGTTAGGAAGGACACCTGTATCTTTGTAGTGACTGGGTGTATTGATACACTGGGTTAGGAAGGACACCTGTATCTTTGTAGTGACTGGGTGTATTGATACACTGGGTTAGGAAGGACGCCTGTATCTTTGTAGTGACTGGGTGTATTGATACACTGGGTTAGGAAGGACACCTGTATCTTTGTAGTGACTGGGTGTATTGATACACTGGGTTAGGAAGGACACCTGTATCTTTGTAGTGACTGGGTGTATTGATACACTGAGTTAGGAAGGACGCCTGTATTTTTGTAGTGACTGGGTGTATTGATACACTGAGTTAGGAAGGACACCTGTATCTTTGTAGTGACTGGGTGTATTGATACACTGGGTTAGGAAGGACACCTGTATCTTTGTAGTGACTGGGTGTATTGATACACTGGGTTAGGAAGGACGCCTGTATCTTTGTAGTGACTGGGTGTATTGATACACTGGGTTAGGAAGGACACCTGTATCTTTGTAGTGACTGGGTGTATTGATACACTGGGTTAGGAAGGACACCTGTATCTTTGTAGTGACTGGGTGTATTGATACACTGAGTTAGGAAGGACGCCTGTATCTTTGTAGTGACTGGGTGTATTGATACACTGAGTTAGGAAGGACACCTGTATCTTTGTAGTGACTGGGTGTATTGATACACTGGGTTAGGAAGGACACCTGTATCTTTGTAGTGACTGGGTGTATTGATACACTGGGTTAGGAAGGACGCCTGTATCTTTGTAGTGACTGGGTGTATTGATACACTGAGTTAGGAAGAACACCTGTATCTTTGTAGTGACTGGGTGTATTGATACACTGAGTTAGGAAGGACGCCTGTATCTTTGTAGTGACTGGGTGTATTGATACACTGAGTTAGGAAGGACACCTGTATCTTTGTAGTGACTGGGTGTATTGATACACTGGGTTAGGAAGGACACCTGTATCTTTGTAGTGACTGGGTGTATTGATACACTGGGTTAGGAAGGACGCCTGTATCTCTGTAGTGACTGGGTGTATTGATACACTGGGTTAGGAAGGACACCTGTATCTTTGTAGTGACTGGGTGTATTGATACACTGAGTTAGGAAGGACGCCTGTATCTTTGTAGTGACTGGGTGTATTGATACACTGAGTTAGGAAGGACACCTGTATCTTTGTAGTGACTGGGTGTATTGATACACTGGGTTAGGAAGGACGCCTGTATCTTTGTAGTGACTGGGTGTATTGATACACTGAGTTAGGAAGGACACCTGTATCTTTGTAGTGACTGGGTGTATTGATACACTGGGTTAGGAATGACACCTGTATCTTTGTAGTGACTGGGTGTATTGATACACTGGGTTAGAAAGGACACCTGTATCTGTGTAGTGACTGGGTGTATTGATACACTGAGTTAGGAAGGACGCCTGTATCTTTGTAGTGACTGGGTGTATTGATACACTGAGTTAGGAAGGACGCCTGTATCTTTGTAGTGACTGGGTGTATTGATACACTGAGTTAGGAAGGACACCTGTATCTTTGTAGTGACTGGGTGTATTGATACACTGGGTTAGGAAGGACACCTGTATCTTTGTAGTGACTGGGTGTATTGATACACTGGGTTAGGAAGGACACCTGTATCTTTGTAGTGACTGGGTGTATTGATACACTGGGTTAGGAAGGACACCTGTATCTTTGTAGTGACTGGGTGTATTGATACACTGAGTTAGGAAGAACACCTGTATCTTTGTAGTGACTGGGTGTATTGATACACTGAGTTAGGAAGGACGCCTGTATCTTTGTAGTGACTGGGTGTATTGATACACTGAGTTAGGAAGGACACCTGTATCTTTGTAGTGACTGGGTGTATTGATACACTGGGTTAGGAAGGACACACCTGTATCTTTGTAGTGACTGGGTGTATTGATACACTGGGTTAGGAAGGACGCCTGTATCTTTGTAGTGACTGGGTGTATTGATACACTGGGTTAGGAAGGACACCTGTATCTTTGTAGTGACTGGGTGTATTGATACACTGGGTTAGGAAGGACACCTGTATCTTTGTAGTGACTGGGTGTATTGATACACTGGGTTAGGAAGGACGCCTGTATCTTTGTAGTGACTGGGTGTATTGATACACTGAGTTAGGAAGGACACCTGTATCTTTGTAGTGACTGGGTGTATTGATACACTGGGTTAGGAAGGACACCTGTATCTTTGTAGTGATTGGGTGTATTGATACACTGGGTTAGGAAGGACACCTGTATCTTTGTAGTGACTGGGTGTATTGATACACTGGGTTAGGAAGGACGCCTGTATCTTTGTAGTGACTGGGTGTATTGATACACTGGGTTAGAAAGGACACCTGTATCTTTGTAGTGACTGGGTGTATTGATACACTGAGTTAGGAAGGACACCTGTATCTTTGTAGTGACTGGGTGTATTGATACACTGGGTTAGGAAGGACACCTGTATCTTTGTAGTGACTGGGTGTATTGATACACTGGGTTAGGAAGGACGCCTGTATCTTTGTAGTGACTGGGTGTATTGATACACTGAGTTAGGAAGGACACCTGTATCTTTGTAGTGACTGGGTGTATTGATACACTGGGTTAGGAAGGACACCTGTATCTTTGTAGTGATTGGGTGTATTGATACACTGGGTTAGGAAGGACACCTGTATCTTTGTAGTGACTGGGTGTATTGATACACTGAGTTAGGAAGGACGCCTGTATCTTTGTAGTGACTGGGTGTATTGATACACTGAGTTAGGAAGGACACCTGTATCTTTGTAGTGACTGGGTGTATTGATACACTGGGTTAGGAAGGACACCTGTATCTTTGTAGTGACTGGGTGTATTGATACACTGGGTTAGGAAGGACGCCTGTATCTTTGTAGTGACTGGGTGTATTGATACACTGGGTTAGGAAGGACACCTGTATCTTTGTAGTGACTGGGTGTATTGATACACTGGGTTAGGAAGGACACCTGTATCTTTGTAGTGACTGGGTGTATTGATACACTGGGTTAGGAAGGACGCCTGTATCTTTGTAGTGACTGGGTGTATTGATACACTGGGTTAGGAAGGACACCTGTATCTTTGTAGTGACTGGGTGTATTGATACACTGGGTTAGGAAGGACGCCTGTATCTTTGTAGTGACTGGGTGTATTGATACACTGGGTTAGGAAGGACACCTGTATCTTTGTAGTGACTGGGTGTATTGATACACTGAGTTAGGAAGGACACCTGTATCTTTGTAGTGACTGGGTGTATTGATACACTGGGTTAGGAAGGACACCTGTATCTTTGTAGTGACTGGGTGTATTGATACACTGGGTTAGGAAGGACGCCTGTATCTTTGTAGTGACTGGGTGTATTGATACACTGAGTTAGGAAGGACACCTGTATCTTTGTAGTGACTGGGTGTATTGATACACTGAGTTAGGAAGGACACCTGTATCTTTGTAGTGACTGGGTGTATTGATACACTGGGTTAGGAAGGACACCTGTATCTTTGTAGTGACTGGGTGTATTGATACACTGGGTTAGGCAGGACACCTGTATCTTTGTAGTGACTGGGTGTATTGATACACCATGACGTAACAGTATTGATTTGTGTGAAGGAGTTTCAACCCTCAGGGGAGATGTGCTGTGTCATTATCTTTATCATTATCGTTATCATTATCATGATCAATACCTCCCTCAGGGGAGATGTACTGTGTCATTATCATTATCAATACCTCCCTCAGGGAGATACACTGTGTCATTATCAATACCTCCCTCAGGGGAGATTTACTGTGTCATTATCATTATCAGTATCATTATCAATACCTCCCTCAGGGGAGATGTACTGTGTCATTATCATTATCGTTATCAATACCTCCCTCAGGGGAGATGTACTGTGTCATTATCATTATCAGTATCAATACCTCCCTCAGGGGAGATGTACTGTGTCATTATCATTATCATTATCAATACCTCCCTCAGGGAGATACACTGTGTCATTATCAATACCTCCCTCAGGGGAGATACACTGTGTCATTATCATTATCAATACCTCCCTCAGGGAGATACACTGTGTCATTATCATTATCCTTATCAATACCTCCCCCAGGGGAGATACACTGTGTCATTATCATTATCATTACCTCCCTCAGGGGAGATGTGCTGTATCATTATCATTATCAATACCTTCCTCAGGGGAGATTTACTGTGCCATTATCATTATCATTATCAATACCTCCCTCGGGGGAGATGTGCTGTATCATTATCAATACCTCCCTCAGGGGAGATGTACTGTGTCATTATCAATACCTCCCTCAGGGGAGATGTACTGTGTCATTATCAATACCTCCCTCAGGGGAGATGTACTGTGTCATTATCAATACTTCCCTCAGGGGAGATGTACTGTATCATTATCAATACCTCCCTCAGGGGAGATGTACTGTATCATTATCAATACCTCCCTCAGGGGAGATGTACTGTGTCATTATCATTATCAGTATCAATACCTCCCTCAGGGGAGATGTACCTTGTCATTATCATTATCAGTATCAATACCTCCCTCAGGGGAGATGTACTGTGTCATTATCATTATAATTATCAATACCTCCCTCGGGGGAGATGTACTGTGTCACTATCAATACCTCCCCCAGGGGAGATGTACTGTGTCATTATCATTATCATTATCAATACCTTCCTCAGGGGAGATGTGCTGTATCATTATCAATACCTCCCTCAGGGGAGATGTACTGTATCATTATCATTATCAGTATCAATACCTTCCTCAGGGGAGATGTGCTGTGTCATTATCATTATCAATACCTCCCTCAGGGGAGATGTACTGTGTCATTATCATTATAATTATCGTTATCATTATCAATACCTCCCTCAGGGGAGATGTACTGTGTCATTATCATTATCAATACCTCCCTCGGGGAGATGCACTGTATCATTATCATTATCAATACCTCCCTCAGGGGAGATGCACTGTATCATTATCATTATCAGTATCAATACCTCCCTCAGGGAGATACACTGTGTCATTATCATTATCATTATCAATACCTCCCTCAGGGGAGATGCACTGTATCATTATCATTATCAGTATCAATACCTCCCTCAGGGAGATACACTGTGTCATTATCATTATCAATACCTCCCTCAGGGGAGATGTACTCTACTGGTCTAAAGTAGTGCACTATGGGCCTCTGGTCTAAAGTAGTGCACTATGGGCCTCTGGTCTAAAGTAGTGCACTATGGGCCTCTGGTCTAAAGTAGTGCACTATGGGCCTCTGGTCTAAAGTAGTGCACTATGGGCCTCTGGTCTAAAGTAGTGCACTATGGGCCTCTGGTCTAAAGTAGTGTACTCTGGGCCTCTGGTCTAAAGTAGTGCACTATGTAGGGAATAAGGTTCCATCAGGACATAGCCCCAGTGAGCCAGCCATCCCTCTATAAGAGCCTAATACCAATCAAAAGGTGACCTTTACAGGATCATTAATAACAGTCCTGACCTTTACAGGATCATTAGTAACAGTCCTGACCTTTACAGGATCATAAGGAACAGTCCTGACCAATACAGGATCATAAGGAACAGTCCTGACCTTTACAGGATCATTAGTAACAGTCCTGACCTTTACAGGATCATTAGTAACAGTCCTGACCTTTACAGGATCATTAGTAACAGTCCTGACCTTTACAGGATCATTAGTAACAGTCCTGACCTTTACAGGATCATTAGTAACAGGACTGACCTTTACAGGATCATTAGTAACAGTACTGACCTTTACAGGATCATTAGTAACAGTCCTGAACTTTACAGGATCATTAGTAACAGTCCTGACCTTTACAGGATCATTAGTAACAGTCCTGACCTATACATGATCATTAGTAACAGTCCTGACCTTTACATGATCATTAGTAACAGTCCTGACCTTTACAGGATCATTAGTAACAGTCCTGACCTTTACATGATCATTAGTAACAGTCCTGACCTTTACAGGATCATTAATAACAAGACTGACCTTTACAGGATCATTAGTAACAGTACTGACCTTTACAGGATCATTAGTAACAGTCCTGACCTTTACAGGATCATTAATAACAGTCCTGACCTTTACAGGATCCTTAGTAACAGTCCTGACCTTTACAGGATCATTAGTAACAGTCCTGACCTTTACAGGATCATTAGTAACAGTCCTGACCTTTACATAATCATTAGTAACAGTCCTGACCTTTACAGGATCATTAGTAACAGTACTGACCTCCACATTAGCTGCGGTCATGCCTCTCTTCAAAGTGGGGACACTCTTGACCCAAACTGTTATAGACCTATATCTATCCTACCCTGCCTTTCTAAGGTCTTCAAAAGCCAAGTCAACAAACAGATTAACAACCATTTCGAATCTCACCATACCCTCTCTGCTATGCAATCTGGTTTCAGAGCTGGTCATGGGTGCACCTCAGCCACGCTCAAGGTCCTAAACGATATCTTAACCGCCATCGATAGGAAACATTACTGTGCAGCAGTATTCATTGACCTGGCCAAGTCTTTTGACTCTGTCAATCACCATACATTTACATTTACATTTAAGTCATTTAGCAGACGCTCTTATCCAGAGCGACTTACAAATTGGTGCATTCACCTTATGACATCCAGTGGAACAGTCACTTTACAATAGTGCATCTAAATCTTAAAGGGGGGGGGGTGAGAGGGAATACTTATCCTATCCTAGGTATTCCTTAAAGAGGTGGGGTTTCAGGTGTCTCCGGAAGGTGGTGATTGACTCCGCTGTCCTGGCGTCGTGAGGGAGTTTGTTCCACCATTGGGGGGCCAGAGCAGCGAACAGTTTTGACTGGGCTGAGCGGGAGCTGTACTTCCTCAGTGGTAGGGAGGCGAGCAGGCCAGAGGTGGATGAACGCAGTGCCCTTGTTTGGGTGTAGGGCCTGATCAGAGCCTGGAGGTACTGAGGTGCCGTTCCCTCACAGCTCCGTAGGCAAGCACCATGGTCTTGTAGCGGATGCGAGCTTCAACTGGAAGCCAGTGGAGAGAACGGAGGAGCGGGGTGACGTGAGAGAACTTGGGAAGGTTGAACACCAGACGGGCTGCGGCGTTCTGGATGAGTTGAAGGGGTTTAATGGCACAGGCAGGGAGCCCAGCCAACAGCGAGTTGCAGTAATCCAGACGGGAGATGACAAGTGCCTGGATTAGGACCTGCGCCGCTTCCTGTGTGAGGCAGGGTCGTACTCTGCGGATGTTGTAGAGCATGAACCTACAGGAACGGGCCACCGCCTTGATGTTGGTTGAGAAAGACAGGGTGTTGTCCAGGATCACACCAAGGTTCTTAGCGCTCTGGGAGGAGGACACAATGGAGTTGTTAACCGTGATGGCGAGATCATGGAACGGGCAGTCCTTCCCCGGGAGGAAGAGCAGCTCCGTCTTGCCGAGGTTCAGCTTGAGGTGGTGATCCGTCATCCACACTGATATGTCTGCCAGACATGCAGAGATGCGATTCGCCACCTGGTCATCAGAAGGGGAAAGGAGAAGATTAGTTGTGTGTCGTCTGCATAGCAATGATAGGAGAGACCATGTGAGGTTATGACAGAGCCAAGTGACTTGGTGTATAGCAAGAATAGGAGAGGGCCTAGAACAGAGCCCTGGGGGACACCAGTGGTGAGAGCGCGTGGTGAGGAGACAGATTCTCGCCACGCCACCTGGTAGGAGCGACCTGTCAGGTAGGACGCAATCCAAGCGTGGGCCGCGCCGGAGATGCCCAACTCGGAGAGGTTGGAGAGGAGGATCTGATGGTTCACAGTATCGAAGGCAGCCGATAGATCTAGAAGGATGAGAGCAGAGGAGAGAGAGTTAGCTTTAGCAGTGCGGAGCGCCTCCGTGATACAGAGGAGAGCAGTCTCAGTTGAATGACTAGTCTTGAAACCTGACTGATTTGGATCAAGAAGGTCATTCAGAGAGAGATAGCGGGAGAGCTGGCAAAGGACGGCACGTTCAAGAGTTTTGGAGAGAAAAGAAAGAAGGGATACTGGTCTGTAATTGTTGACATCGGAGGGATCGAGTGTAGGTTTTTTCAGAAGGGCTGCAACTCTCGCTCTCTTGAAGACGGAAGGGACGTAGCCAGCGGTCAGTGATGAGTTGATGAGCGAGGTGAGGTAAGGGAGAAGGTCTCCGGAAATGGTCTGGAGAAGAGGGGAGGGGATAGGGTCAAGCGGGCAGGTTGTTGGGCGGCCGGCCGTTACAAGACGCAAGATTTCATCTGGAGAGAGAGGGGAGAAAGAGGTCAGAGCACAGGGTAGGGCAGTGTGAGCAGAACCAGCGGTGTCGTTTGACTTAGCAAACGAGGATCAGATGTCGTCGACCTTCTTTTCAAAATGGTTGACGAAGTCGTCTGCAGAGAGGGAGGAGGGGGGGGAAGGGGAGGAGGATTCAGGAGGGAGTAGAAGGTGGCAAAGAGCTTCCTAGGGTTAGAGGCAGATGCTTGGAATTTAGCGTGGTAGAAAGTGGCTTTAGCAGCAGAGACAGAGGAGGAAAATGTAGAGAGGAGGGAGTGAAAGGATGCCAGGTCCGCAGGGAGGCGAGTTTTCCTCCATTTCCGCTCGGCTGCCCGGAGCCCTGTTCTGTGAGCTCACAATGAGTCATCGAGCCACGGAGCGGGAGGGGAGGACCGAGCCAGCCTGGAGGATAGGGGACATAGAGAGTCAAAGGATGCAGAGAGGGAGGAGAGGAGGGTTGAGGAGGCAGAATCAGGAGATAGGTTGGAGAAGGTTTGAGCGGAGGGAAGAGATGATAGGATGGAAGAGGAGAGAGTAGCGGGGGAGAGAGAGAGAAGGTTGGGACGGCGCGATACCATCCGAGTAGGGGCAGTGTGGGAGGTGTTGGATGAGAGCGAGAGGGAAAAGGATACAAGGTAGTGGTCGGAGACTTGGAGGGGAGTTGCAATGAGGTTAGTGGAAGAACAGCATCTAGTAAAGATGAGGTCGAGCGTATTGCCTGCCTTGTGAGTAGGGGGGGAAGGTGAGAGGGTGAGGTCAAAAGAGGAGAGGAGTGGAAAGAAGGAGGCAGAGAGGAATGAGTCAAAGGTCTATCACAGTGCCATCCGTTTTGTCACCAAAGCCCCATATACTACCCACCATTGTGACCTGTACGCTCTCGTTGGCTGGCCCTCGCTTCATACTCGTCGCCAAACCCACTGGCTCCAGGTCATCTACAAGACCCTGCTAGGTAAAGTCCCCCCTTACCTCAGCTTGCTGGTCACCATAGCATCTCCCACCTGTAGCACACGCTCCAGCAGGTATATCTCTCTGGTCACCCCCAAAACCAATTCTTTCTTTGGCCGCCTCTCCTTCCAGTTCTCTGCTGCCAATGACTGGAACGAACTACAAAAATCTCTGAAACTGGAAACACTTATCTCCCTCACTAGCTTTAAGCACCAGCTGTCAGAGCAGCTCACAGATTACTGCACCTGTACATAGGCCATCTATAGTTTAGCCCAAACAACTACCTCTTTCCCTTCTGTATTTATTTTATTTATTTATTTATTTTGCTCCTTTGCACCCCATTATTTCTATTTCTACTTCGCACATTCTTCCACTGCAAATCTACCATTCCAGTGTTTTACTTGCTATATTGTATTTACTTCGCCACCATGGCCTTTTTTTGCCTTTACCTCCCTTATCTTACCTCAATTGCTCACATCGTATATTTTTAGTTATTTTATTTTTATTTCACCTTTATTTAACCAGGTAGGCACGTTGAGAACAAGTTCTCATTTACATCTGCGACCTGGCCAAGATAAAGCAAAGCAGTTCGACAGATACAACGACACAGAGTTACACATGGAGTAAAACAAGCATACAGTCAATAAAACAGTATAAACAAGTCTATATACAATGTGAGCAAATGAGGTGAGATAAGGGAGGTAAAGGCAAAAAAGGCCATGGTGGCAAAGTGCAGTAATCTGTGAGCTGCATTTAGACTTGTTTCTACTGTATGTGGCAGGGTAGCCTAGTGGTTAGAGTGTAGAGGCGGCAGGGTAGCCTAGTGGTGTTGGTGTCGGCTAAATAAAACCACTGAATGATAATAGACATAGAAACACAGAGACTGAAAGATGGCCTCAGTACAAACACACTGGGCTCAGCAGATTCAGTACTGAGCCTGAGGGGAGAGGAGAGAACTGGGCTGGAACAGGTACTCCCTGTTCCAGCTATAACTATCTGGGAGGGAGGAGAGGAGAGGAGAGGAGAGGAGAGGAGAGGAGAGGAGAGGAGAGGAGAGGAGAGGAGAGGAGAGGAGAGGAGAGGAGAGGAGAGGAGAGGAGAGGAGAGGAGAGGAGAGGACAGGCCTATAACTATAACTACAGGTACTCTCTGTTCCAGGTCTATAACTATAACTACAGGTACTCTCTGTTCCAGGTCTATAACTATAACTACAGGTACTCCCTGTTCCAGGTCTATAACTATAACTACAGGTACTCCCTGTTCCAGGTCTATAACTATAACTACAGGTACTCCCTGTTCCAGGTCTATAACTATAACTACAGGTACTCCCTGTTCCAGGTCTATAACTATAACTACAGGTACTCCTGTTCCAGGCCTATAACTATAACTACAGGTACTCCCTGTTCCAGGTCTATAACTATAACTACAGGTACTCCCTGTTCCAGGTCTATAACTATAACTACAGGTACTCCCTGTTCCAGGTCTATAACTATAACTACAGGTACTCCCTGTTCCAGGTCTATAACTATAACTACAGGTACTCCCTGTTCCAGGTCTATAACTATAACTACAGGTACTCCCTGTTCCAGGTCTATAACTATAACTACAGCTACTCCCTGTTCCAGGTCTATAACTATAACTACAGGTACTCCCTGTTCCAGGTCTATAACTATAACTACAGGTACTCCCTGTTCCAGGTCTATAACTATAACTACAGCTACTCCCTGTTCCAGGTCTATAACTATAACTACAGGTACTCTCTGTTCCAGGTCTATAACTATAACTACAGGTACTCCCTGTTCCAGGTCTATAACTATAACTACAGGTACTCCCTGTTCCAGGTCTATAACTATAACTACAGCTACTCCCTGTTCCAGGTCTATAACTATAACTACAGGTACTCCCTGTTCCAGGTCTATAACTATAACTACAGGTACTCCCTGTTCCAGGTCTATAATTAAAGACGTGAGGAGACCAGTAGACTGCAGGACAGTGATTAAAGACCTGAGGAGACCAGCAGACTGCAGGACAGAGATTAAAGACCTGAGGAGACCAGTAGACTGCAGGACAGAAATTAAAGACCTGAGGAGACCAGTAGACTGCAGGACAGTGTAACGACGTTCGTCTGTTGTAAGAAGAGAGTCAGACCGAAATGCAGCGTGTAGGTTACTCATGACTTTAATGAAGATAATCGCGGTACATGAAATAACTGATATAAGAAAACAACAAACGAAACGTGAAACTAATTACAGCCAATCTGGTGACTACAACACAGAGACAGGAACAAACACCCACAAAATACAACGCGAACTCAGGCTACCTAAATACGGTTCCCAATCAGAGACAACGACAAGCACCTGACTCTGATTGAGAATCGCCTCAGGCATCCAAGCCTAACTAGACACACCCCTAATCAGCCGCGATCCCAAATATTACAAACCCCAATGCGAAACACAACATATAAACCCATGTCACACCCTGGCCTACCCAAACATATAACAAAAACACAAAATACAATGACCAAGGCGTGACAGACAGAGATTAAAGACGTGAGGAGACCAGTAGACTGCAGGACAGAGATTAAAGACATGAGGAGACCAGTAGACTGCAGGACAGAGATTAAAGACCTGAGGAGACCAGCAGACTGCAGGACAGAGATTAAAGACCTGAGGAGACCAGTAGACTGCAGGACAGAGATTAAAGACCTGAGGAGACCAGTAGACTGCAGGACAGAGTTTAAAGACCTGAGGAGACCAGTAGACTGCAGGACAGAGTTTAAAGACGTGAGGAGACCAGTAGACTGCAGGACAGAGATTAAAGACCTGAGGAGACCAGTAGACTGCAGGACAGAGATTAAAGACATGAGGAGACCAGTAGACTGCAGGACAGAGATTAAAGACATGAGGAGACCAGTAGACTGCAGCTTTTAGACAGATTTATGATTTACCACCCCAGCTGAGAACACCTGATCACCTCAGCTCCTTATGCCAACAGAACCAAATGAGGCCCTTTAATTGGGCAGTTTGGCTGGCTGGGCTGGTGCCTGGACTGGCTGCAGACTGGAGCAGAGGGAGGAGTTGGTGGAGACACTGTCTGGCTGCAGACTGGAGCAAGGGGAAGAGTTGGGATGAGACACTGTCTGGCTGCAGAATGGAGCAGAGGGAGGAGTTGGGATGAGACACTGTCTGGCTGCAGAATGGAGCAGAGGGAGGAGTTGGGATGAGACACTGTCTGGCTGCAGAATGGAGCAGAGGGAGGAGTTGGGATGAGACACTGTCTGGCTGCAGAATGGAGCAGAGGGAGGAGTTGGGATGAGACACTGTCTGGCTGCAGACTGGAGCAGAGGGAGGAGTTGGGATGAGACACTGTCTGGCTGCAGACTGGAGCAGAGGGAGGAGTTGGAGGAGACACTAGCTATCTGTGAAGTAAATTGAGTATATTGTATGCTTCTTACACTAACCATCTCTGTCTATACTACACTAACCCTATCTGTCTATACTACCTCCACTAACCCTCTCTGTCTATACTACCTCCACTAACCCTCTCTGTCTATACTACCTCCACTAACCCTCTCTGTCTATACTACACTAACCCTCTCTGTCTATACTACACTAACCCTCTCTGTCTATACTACACTAACCCTCTCTGTCTATACTACACTAACCCTCTCTGTCTATACTACACTAACCCTCTCTGTCTATATTACACTAACCCTCTCTGTCTATACTACACTAACCCTCTCTGTCTATACTACACTAACCCTCTCTGTCTATACTACACTAACCCTCTCTGTCTATACTACACTAACCCTCTCTGTCTATACTACACTAACCCTCTCTGTCTATACTACACTAACCCTCTCTGTCTATACTACACTAACCCTCTCTGTCTATACTACACTAACCCTCTCTGTCTATACTACCTCCACTAACCCTATCTGTCTATACTACCTCCACTAACCCTCTCTGTCTATACTACCTCCACTAACCCTCTCTGTCTATACTACACTAACCCTCTCTGTCTATACTACCTCCACTAACCCGCTCTGTCTATACTCCACTAACCCTCTCTGTCTATACTACCTCCACTAACCCGCTCTGTCTATACTACCTCCACTAACCCTCTCTGTCTATACTACACTAACCCTCTCTGTCTATACTACCTCCACTAACCCTATCTGTCTATACTACACTAACCCTCTCTGTCTATACTACACTAACCCTCTCTGTCTATACTACACTAACCCTCTCTGTCTATACTACACTAACCCTCTCTGTCTATACTACACTAACCCTCTCTGTCTATACTACACTAACCCTCTCTGTCTATACTACACTAACCCTCTCTGTCTATACTACCTCCACTAACCCTCTCTGTCTATACTACCTCCACTAACCCTCTCTGTCTATACTACACTAACCCTCTCTGTCTATACTACACTAACCCTCTCTGTCTATACTACCTCCACTAACCCTCTCTGTCTATACTACCTCCACTAACCCTCTCTGTCTATACTACCTCCACTAACCCTCTCTGTCTATACTACACTAACCCTCTCTGTCTATACTACCTCCACTAACCCTCTCTGTCTATACTACCTCCACTAACCCTCTCTGTCTATACTACCTCCACTAACCCTCTCTGTCTATACTACCTCCACTAACCCTCTCTGTCTATACTACCTCCACTAACCCTCTCTGTCTATACTACCTCCACTAACCCTCTCTGTCTATACTACCTCCACTAACCCTCTCTGTCTATACTACCTCCACTAACCCTCTCTGTCTATACTACACTAACCCTCTCTGTCTATACTACACTAACCCTCTCTGTCTATACTACACTAACCCTCTCTGTCTATACTACCTCCACTAACCCTCTCTGTCTATACTACCTCCACTAACCCTCTCTGTCTATACTACCTCCACTAACCCTCTCTGTCTATACTACCTCCACTAACCCTCTCTGTCTATACTACCTCCACTAACCCTCTCTGTCTATACTACCTCCACTAACCCTCTCTGTCTATACTACACTAACCCTCTCTGTCTATACTACACTAACCCTCTCTGTCTATACTACCTCCACTAACCATCTCTGTCTATACTCCACTAACCCTCTCTGTCTATACTACCTCCACTAACCCGCTCTGTCTATACTACCTCCACTAACCCTCTGTCTATACTACCTCCACTAACCCTCTCTGTCTATACTACACTAACCCTCTCTGTCTATACTACACTAACCCTCTCTGTCTATACTACCTCCACTAACCCTATCTGTCTATACTACACTAACCCTCTCTGTCTATACTACCTCCACTAACCCTCTCTGTCTATACTACCTCCACTAACCCTCTCTGTCTATACTACCTCCACTAACCCTCTCTGTCTATACTACACTAACCCTCTCTGTCTATACTACACTAACCCTCTCTGTCTATACTACACTAACCCTCTATGTCTACACTACACTAACCCGCTCTGTCTATACTCCACTAACCCTCTCTGTCTATACTACACTAACCCTCTCTGTCTATACTACACTAACCCTCTCTGTCTATACTACACTAACCTTCTCTGTCTATACTACACAAACACTCTCTGTCTATACTACACTAACCCTCTCCGTCTATACTACACTAACCCTCTCTGTCTATACTACACTAACCTTCTCTGTCTATACTACACAAACACTCTCTGTCTATACTACACTAACCCTCTCCGTCTATACTACACTAACCCTCTCTGTCTATACTGCACTAACCCTCTCTGTCTATACTACACTAACCCTCTCTGTCTATACTACACTAACCTTCTCTGTCTATACTACACAAACACTCTCTGTCTATACTACACTAACCCTCTCCGTCTATACTACACTAACCCTCTCTGTCTATACTACACTAACCCTCTCTGTCTATACTACCTCCACTAACCCGCTCTGTCTATACTACACTAACCCTCTCTGTCTATACTACACTAACCCTCTCTGTCTATACTACACTAACCCCTCTCTGTCTATACTACACTAACCCTCTCTGTCTATACTACACTAACCCTCTCTGTCTATACTACACTAACCCTCTCTGTCTATACTACACTAACCCTCTCTGTCTATACTACACTAACCCTCTCTGTCTATACTACCTCCACTAACCCTATCTGTCTATACTACCTCCACTAACCCTCTCTGTCTATACTACCTCCACTAACCCTCTCTGTCTATACTACACTAACCCTCTCTGTCTATACTACCTCCACTAACCCGCTCTGTCTATACTCCACTAACCCTCTCTGTCTATACTACCTCCACTAACCCGCTCTGTCTATACTACCTCCACTAACCCTCTGTCTATACTACCTCCACTAACCCTCTGTCTATACTACACTAACCCTCTCTGTCTATACTACACTAACCCTCTCTGTCTATACTACCTCCACTAACCCTATCTGTCTATACTACACTAACCCTCTCTGTCTATACTACCTCCACTAACCCTATCTGTCTATACTACCTCCACTAACCCTCTCTGTCTATACTACCTCCACTAACCCTCTCTGTCTATACTACCTCCACTAACCCTCTCTGTCTATACTACACTAACCCTCTCTGTCTATACTACACTAACCCTCTATGTCTACACTACACTAACCCTCTCTGTCTATACTACACTAACCCTATCTGTCTATACTACCTCCACTAACCCTCTCTGTCTATACTACACTAACCCTCTCTGTCTATACTACACTAACCCTCTCTGTCTATACTACACTAAGCTCTCTGTCTATACTACACAAACACTCTCTGTCTATACTACACTAACCCTCTCTGTCTATACTACCTCCACTAACCCGCTCTGTCTATACTCCACTAACCCTCTCTGTCTATACTACCTCCACTAACCCGCTCTGTCTATACTACCTCCACTAACCCTCTCTGTCTATACTACACTAACCCTCTCTGTCTATACTACACTAACCCTCTCTGTCTATACTACCTCCACTAACCCTATCTGTCTATACTACCTCCACTAACCCTCTCTGTCTATACTACACTAACCCTATCTGTCTATACTACCTCCACTAACCCTCTCTGTCTATACTACACTAACCCTCTCTGTCTATACTACCTCCACTAACCCTATCTGTCTATACTACCTCCACTAACCCTCTCTGTCTATACTACCTCCACTAACCCTCTCTGTCTATACTACACTAACCCTCTCTGTCTATACTACACTAACCCTCTCTGTCTATACTACCTCCACTAACCCTATCTGTCTATACTACCTCCACTAACCCTCTCTGTCTATACTACCTCCACTAACCCTCTCTGTCTATACAACACTAACCCTCTCTGTCTATACTACACGAACCCTCTCTGTCTATACTACACTAACCCTCTCTGTCTATACTACACTAACCCTCTCTGTCTATACTACACTAACCCTCTCTGTCTATACTACCTCCACTAACCCTCTCTGTCTATAGTACACTAACCCTCTCTGTCTATACTACACTAACCCCTCTGTCTATACTACACTAACCCTCTCTGTCTATACTACACTAACCCTCTCTGTCTATACTACACTAACCCTCTCTGTCTATACTACACTAACCCCTCTGTCTATACTACACTAACCCTCTATGTCTATACTACACTAACCCTCTCTGTCTATACTACACTAACCTCTATGTCTACACTACACTAACCCTCTCTGTCTATACTACACTAACCCTATCTGTCTATACTACACTAACCCTCTATGTCTACACTACACTAACCCTCTCTGTCTATACTACACTAACCCTATCTGTCTATACTACCTCCACTAACCCTCTCTGTCTATAGTACACTAACCCTCTCTGTCTATACTACACTAACCCTCTCTGTCTATACTACACTAACCCTCTCTGTCTATACTACACTAACCCTCTCTGTCTATACTACACTAACCCTCTCTGTCTATACTACACTAACCCTCTCTGTCTATACTACACTAACCCTCTCTGTCTATACTACACTAACCCTCTATGTCTATACTACACTAACCCTCTCTGTCTATACTACACTAACCCTCTATGTCTACACTACACTAACCCTCTCTGTCTATACTGCACTAACCCTCTCTGTCTATACTACACTAACCCTCTCTGTCTATACTACACTAACCTTCTCTGTCTATACTACACAAACACTCTCTGTCTATACTACACTAACCCTCTCCGTCTATACTGCACTAACCCTCTCTGTCTATACTACACTAACCCTCTCTGTCTATACTACCTCCACTAACCCGCTCTGTCTATACTACACTAACCCTCTCTGTCTATACTACACTAACCCTCTCTGTCTATACTACACTAACCCTCTCTGTCTATACTACACTAAGCTTCTCTGTCTATACTACACAAACACTCTCTGTCTATACTACACTAACCCTCTCCGTCTATACTACACTAACCCTCTCTGTCTATACTACACTAACCCTCTATGTCTATACTACCTCCACTAACCCGCTCTGTCTATACTCCACTAACCCTCTCTGTCTATACTACCTCCACTAACCCGCTCTGTCTATACTACCTCCACTAACCCTCTCTGTCTATACTACACTAACCCTCTCTGTCTATACTACACTAACCCTCTCTGTCTATACTACCTCCACTAACCCTATCTGTCTATACTACCTCCACTAACCCTCTCTGTCTATACTACCTCCACTAACCCTCTCTGTCTATACTACACTAACCCTCTCTGTCTATACTACACTAACCCTCTCTGTCTATACAACACTAACCTCTCTGTCTATACTACACTAACCCTCTCTGTCTATACTACACTAACCCTCTCTGTCTATACTACCTCCACTAACCCTATCTGTCTATACTACCTCCACTAACCCTCTCTGTCTATACTACCTCCACTAACCCTCTCTGTCTATACTACACTAACCCTCTCTGTCTATACTACACTAACCCTCTCTGTCTATACAACACTAACCCTCTCTGTCTATACTACACTAACCCTCTCTGTCTATACTACACTAACCCTCTCTGTCTATACTACACTAACCCTCTCTGTCTATACTACCTCCACTAACCCTCTCTGTCTATAGTACACTAACCCTCTCTGTCTATACTACACTAACCCTCTCTGTCTATACTACACTAACCCTCTCTGTCTATACTACACTAACCCTCTCTGTCTATACTACACTAACCCTCTCTGTCTATACTACACTAACCCTCTCTGTCTATACTACACTAACCCTCTCTGTCTATACTACACTAACCCTCTATGTCTATACTACACTAACCCTCTCTGTCTATACTACACTAACCCTCTATGTCTACACTACACTAACCCTCTCTGTCTATACTACACTAACCCTATCTGTCTATACTACCTCCACTAACCCTCTCTGTCTATACTACCTACACTAACCCTCTCTGTCTATACTACACTAACCCTCTCTGTCTATACTGCACTAACCCTCTCTGTCTATACTACACTAACCCTCTCTGTCTATACTACACTAACCTTCTCTGTCTATACTACACAAACACTCTCTGTCTATACTACACTAACCCTCTCTGTCTATACTACCTCCACTAACCCTCTCTGTCTATACTACACTAACCCTCTCTGTCTATACTACCTCCACTAACCCTCTCTGTCTATACTACCTCCACTAACCCGCTCTGTCTATACTACACTAACCCTCTCTGTCTATACTACCTCCACTAACCCGCTCTGTCTATACTACACTAACCCTCTCTGTCTATACTACACTAACCCTCTCTGTCTATACTACACTAACCCTCTCTGTCTATACTACACTAAGCTTCTCTGTCTATACTACACAAACACTCTCTGTCTATACTACACTAACCCTCTCCGTCTATACTACACTAACCCTCTCTGTCTATACTACACTAACCCTCTCTGTCTATACTACCTCCACTAACCCGCTCTGTCTATACTCCACTAACCCTCTCTGTCTATACTACCTCCACTAACCCGCTCTGTCTATACTACCTCCACTAACCCTCTCTGTCTATACTACACTAACCCTCTCTGTCTATAGTAACACTAACCCTCTCTGTCTATACTACACTAACCCTCTCTGTCTATACTACCTCCACTAACCCTCTCTGTCTATACTACACTAACCCTCTCTGTCTATACTACACTAACCCTCTCTGTCTATACTACACTAACCCTCTCTGTCTATACTACACTAACCCTCTCTGTCTATACTACACTAACCCTCTCTGTCTATACTACACTAACCCTCTCCGTCTATACTACACTAACCCTCTCTGTCTATACTACACTAACCCTCTCTGTCTATACTACCTCCACTAACCCTCTCTGTCTATACTACACTAACCCTCTCTGTCTATACTACACTAACCCTCTATGTCTATACTACACTAACCCTCTCTGTCTATACTACACTAACCCTCTCTGTCTATACTACCTCCACTAACCCTCTCTGTCTATACTACCTCCACTAACACTCTCTGTCTATACTACCTCCACTAACACTCTCTGTCTATACTACACTAACCCTCTCTGTCTATACTACACTAACCCTCTCTGTCTATACTACACTAACCCTCTCCGTCTATACTGCACTAACCCTCTCTGTCTATACTACACTAACCCTCTCTGTCTATACTACACTAACCCTCTATGTCTACACTACACTAACCCTCTATGTCTACACTACACTAACCCTCTCTGTCTATACTACACTAACCCTCTCTGTCTATACTACACTAAACCTCTCTGCCTATACTACACTAACCCTCTATGTCTACACTACACTAACCCTCTCTGTCTATACTACACTAACCCTCTCTGTCTATACTACCTCCACTAACCCTCTCTGTCTATACTACCTACACTAACCCTCTGTCTATACTACACTAACCCTCTCTGTCTATACTGCACTAACCCTCTCTGTCTATACTACACTAACCCTCTCTGTCTATACTACACTAACCCTCTCTGTCTATACTACACTAACCCTCTCTGTCTATACTACATTAACCCTCTTCGTCTACACTACACTAACCCTCTCTGTCTATACTACACTAACCCTCTCTGTCTATACTACACTAACCCTCTCTGTCTATACTACCTCCACTAACCCTCTCTGTCTATACTACACTAACCCTCTCTGTCTATACTACACTAACCCTCTCTGTCTATACTACACTAACCCTCTCTGTCTATACTACACTAACCCTCTCTGTCTATACTAGCTCCACTAACCCTCTCTGTCTATACTACACAAACACTCTCTGTCTATACTACACTAACCCTCTCCGTCTATACTACACTAACCCTCTCCGTCTATACTACACTAACCCTCTCCGTCTATACTACACTAACCCTCTCTGTCTATACTACACTAACCCCTCTGTCTATACTACACTAACCCTCTATGTCTATACTACACTAACCCTCTCTGTCTATACTACACTAACCCTCTATGTCTATACTACACTAACCCTCTCTGTCTATACTACCTCCACTAACCCTCTCTGTCTATACTACACTAACCCTCTCTGTCTATACTACCTCCACTAACCCTCTCTGTCTATACTACACTAACCCTCTCTGTCTATACTACACTAACCCTCTCTGTCTATACTACCTCCACTAACCCTCTCTGTCTATACTACACTAACCCTCTCTGTCTATACTACACTAACCCTCTCTGTCTATACTACCTCCACTAACCCTCTCTGTCTATACTACACTAACCCTCTCTGTCTATACTACACTAACCCTCTCTGTCTATACTACACTAACCCTCTCTGTCTATACTACACTAACCCTCTCTGTCTATACTGCACTAACCCTCTCTGTCTATACTACACAAACACTCTCTGTCTATACTACACTAACCCTCTCTGTCTATACTAGCTCCACTAACCCTCTCTGTCTATACTACACTAACCCTCTCTGTCTATACTACACTAACCCTCTCTGTCTATACTACCTCCACTAACCCATTCTGTCTATACTACCTCCACTAACCCTCTCTGTCTAAACTACCTCCACTAACCCTCTCTGTCTATACTACACTAACCCTCTCTGTCTATACTACACTAACCCTCTCTGTCTATACTACACTAACCCTCTCTGTCTATACCACACTAACCCTCTCTGTCTATACTACACTAACCCTCTCTGTCTATACTACCTCCACTAACCCTCTCTGTCTATACTACACTAACCCTCTCTGTCTATACTACACTAACCCTCTCTGTCTATACTACACTAACCCTCTCTGTCTATACTACACTAACCCTCTCTGTCTATACTACCTCCACTAACCCTCTCTGTCTATACTACACTAACCCTCTCTGTCTATACTACACTAACCCTCTCTGTCTATACTACACTAACCCTCTCTGTCTATACTACACTAACCCTCTCTGTCTATACTACACTAACCCTCTCTGTCTATACTACACTAACCCTCTCTGTCTATACTACACTAACCTTCTCTGTCTATACGACACTAACCCTCTCTGTCTATACTACTTCCACTAACCATCTCTGTCTATACTACCTCCACTAACCCTCTGTCTATACTACACTAACCCTCTGTCTATACTACACTAACCTTCTCTGTCTATACTACACTAACCCTCTCTGTCTATACTACCTCCACTAACCCTCTCTGTCTATACTACACTAACCCTCTCTGTCTATACTACCTCCACTAACCCTCTCTGTCTATACTACCTCCACTAACCCTCTCTGTCTATACTACACTAACCCTCTCTGTCTATACTACCTCCACTAACCCTATCTGTCTATACTACCTCCACTAACCCTCTCTGTCTATACTACCTCCACTAACCCTATCTGTCTATACTACCTCCACCAGCCCTCTCTGTCTATACTACACTAACCCTCTCTGTCTATACTACCTCCACTAACCCTCTCTGTCTATACTACCTCCACTAACCCTCTCTGTCTATACTACACTAACCCTCTCTGTCTATACTACACTAACCCTCTCTGTCTATACTACCTCCACTAACCCTATCTGTCTATACTACCTCCACTAACCCTCTGTCTATACTACACTAACCCTCTCTGTCTATACTACACTAACCCTCTCTGTCTATACTACACTAACCCTCTCTGTCTATACTACACTAACCCTCTCTGTCTATACTACCTCCACTAACCCTCTCTGTCTATACTACCTCCACTAACCCCTCTCTGTCTATACTACACTAACCTCTCTGTCTATACTACACTAACCCTCTCTGTCTATACTACACTAACCCTCTCTGTCTATACTACACTAACCCTCTCTGTCTATACTACACTAACCCTCTCTGTCTATACTACACTAACCCTCTCTGTCTATACTACACTAAGCCTCTCTGTCTATACTACACTAACCCTCTCTGTCTATACTACACTAACCCTCTCTGTCTATACTACACTAACCCTCTCTGTCTATACTACCTCCACTAACCCTCTCTGTCTATATTACACTAACCCTCTCTGTCTATACTACACTAACCCTCTCTGTCTATACTACACTAACCCTCTCTGTCTATACTACACTAACCCTCTCTGTCTATACTGCACTAACCCTCTCTGTCTATATTACACTAACCCTCTCTGTCTATACTACACTAACCCTCTCTGTCTATACTACACTAACCCTCTCTGTCTATACTACA
Source organism: Oncorhynchus gorbuscha (assembly GCF_021184085.1). Classification (NCBI taxonomy): domain Eukaryota; kingdom Metazoa; phylum Chordata; class Actinopteri; order Salmoniformes; family Salmonidae; genus Oncorhynchus; species Oncorhynchus gorbuscha. The sequence continues at coordinate 99,230,762 of NC_060182.1, read as the reverse complement.
CTAACCCTCTCTGTCTATACTACACTAACCCTCTCTGTCTATACTACACTAACCCTCTCTGTCTATACTACACTAACCCTCTCTGTCTATACTACCTCCACTAACCCTCTCTGTCTATACTACACTAACCCTCTCTGTCTATACTACCTCCACTAACCCTCTCTGTCTATACTACACTAACCCTCTCTGTCTATACTACACTAACCCTCTCTGTCTATACTACACTAACCTTCTCTGTCTATACGACACTAACCCTCTCTGTCTATACTACACTAACCCTCTCTGTCTATACTACACTAACCCTCTCTGTCTATACTACCTCCACTAACCCTCTCTGTCTATACTACCTCCACTAACCCTCTCTGTCTATACTACCTCCACTAACCCGCTCTGTCTATACTCCACTAACCCTCTCTGTCTATACTACCTCCACTAACCCGCTCTGTCTATACTACCTCCACTAACCCTCTCTGTCTATACTACACTAACCCTCTCTGTCTATACTACACTAACCCTCTCTGTCTATACTACCTCCACTAACCCTATCTGTCTATACTACACTAACCCTCTCTGTCTATACTACCTCCACTAACCCTCTCTGTCTATACTACCTCCACTAACCCTCTCTGTCTATACTACCTCCACTAACCCTCTCTGTCTATACTACACTAACCCTCTCTGTCTATACTACACTAACCCTCTCTGTCTATACTACACTAACCCTCTATGTCTACACTACACTAACCCTCTCTGTCTATACTACACTAACCCTCTCTGTCTATACTGCACTAACCCTCTCTGTCTATACTACACTAACCCTCTCTGTCTATACTACACTAACCCTCTCTGTCTATACTGCACTAACCCGCTCTGTCTATACTCCACTAACCCTCTCTGTCTATACTACACTAACCCTCTCTGTCTATACTACACTAACCCTCTCTGTCTATACTACACTAACCTTCTCTGTCTATACTACACAAACACTCTCTGTCTATACTACACTAACCCTCTCCGTCTATACTACACTAACCCTCTCTGTCTATACTGCACTAACCCTCTCTGTCTATACTACACTAACCCTCTCTGTCTATACTACACTAACCTTCTCTGTCTATACTACACAAACACTCTCTGTCTATACTACACTAACCCTCTCCGTCTATACTACACTAACCCTCTCTGTCTATACTACACTAACCCTCTCTGTCTATACTACCTCCACTAACCCGCTCTGTCTATACTACACTAACCCTCTCTGTCTATACTACACTAACCCTCTCTGTCTATACTACACTAACCCTCTCTGTCTATACTACACTAACCCTCTCTGTCTATACTACACTAACCCTCTCTGTCTATACTACACTAACCCTCTCTGTCTATACTACACTAACCCTCTCTGTCTATACTACACTAACCCTCTCTGTCTATACTACCTCCACTAACCCTATCTGTCTATACTACCTCCACTAACCCTCTCTGTCTATACTACCTCCACTAACCCTCTCTGTCTATACTACACTAACCCTCTCTGTCTATACTACCTCCACTAACCCGCTCTGTCTATACTCCACTAACCCTCTCTGTCTATACTACCTCCACTAACCCGCTCTGTCTATACTACCTCCACTAACCCTCTGTCTATACTACCTCCACTAACCCTCTCTGTCTATACTACACTAACCCTCTCTGTCTATACTACACTAACCCTCTCTGTCTATACTACCTCCACTAACCCTATCTGTCTATACTACACTAACCCTCTCTGTCTATACTACCTCCACTAACCCTATCTGTCTATACTACCTCCACTAACCCTCTCTGTCTATACTACCTCCACTAACCCTCTCTGTCTATACTACACTAACCTCTCTGTCTATACTACACTAACCCTCTCTGTCTATACTACACTAACCCTCTATGTCTACACTACACTAACCCTCTCTGTCTATACTACACTAACCCTATCTGTCTATACTACCTCCACTAACCCTCTCTGTCTATACTACACTAACCCTCTCTGTCTATACTACACTAACCCTCTCTGTCTATACTACACTAACCCTCTCTGTCTATACTACCTCCACTAACCCTCTCTGTCTATACTACCTCCACTAACCCTCTCTGTCTATACTACCTCCACTAACCCGCTCTGTCTATACTCCACTAACCCTCTCTGTCTATACTACCTCCACTAACCCGCTCTGTCTATACTACCTCCACTAACCCTCTCTGTCTATACTACACTAACCCTCTCTGTCTATACTACACTAACCCTCTCTGTCTATACTACCTCCACTAACCCTATCTGTCTATACTACACTAACCTCTCTGTCTATACTACCTCCACTAACCCCTCTGTCTATACTACCTCCACTAACCCTCTCTGTCTATACTACCTCCACTAACCCTCTCTGTCTATACTACACTAACCCTCTCTGTCTATACTACACTAACCCTCTCTGTCTATACTACACTAACCCTCTATGTCTACACTACACTAACCCTCTCTGTCTATACTACACTAACCCTCTCTGTCTATACTGCACTAACCCTCTCTGTCTATACTACACTAACCCTCTCTGTCTATACTACACTAACCCTCTCTGTCTATACTGCACTAACCCGCTCTGTCTATACTCCACTAACCCTCTCTGTCTATACTACACTAACCCTCTCTGTCTATACTACACTAACCCTCTCTGTCTATACTACACTAACCTTCTCTGTCTATACTACACAAACACTCTCTGTCTATACTACACTAACCCTCTCCGTCTATACTACACTAACCCTCTCTGTCTATACTGCACTAACCCTCTCTGTCTATACTACACTAACCCTCTCTGTCTATACTACACTAACCTTCTCTGTCTATACTACACAAACACTCTCTGTCTATACTACACTAACCCTCTCCGTCTATACTACACTAACCCTCTCTGTCTATACTACACTAACCTTCTCTGTCTATACTACACAAACACTCTCTGTCTATACTACACTAACCCTCTCCGTCTATACTACACTAACCCTCTGTCTATACTGCACTAACCCTCTCTGTCTATACTACACTAACCCTCTCTGTCTATACTACACTAACCTTCTCTGTCTATACTACACAAACACTCTCTGTCTATACTACACTAACCCTCTCCGTCTATACTACACTAACCCTCTCTGTCTATACTACACTAACCCTCTCTGTCTATACTACCTCCACTAACCCGCTCTGTCTATACTACACTAACCTCTCTGTCTATACTACACTAACCCTCTCTGTCTATACTACACTAACCCTCTCTGTCTATACTACACTAACCCTCTCTGTCTATACTACACTAACCCTCTCTGTCTATACTACACTAACCCTCTCTGTCTATACTACACTAACCCTCTCTGTCTATACTACACTAACCCTCTCTGTCTATACTACCTCCACTAACCCTATCTGTCTATACTACCTCCACTAACCCTCTCTGTCTATACTACCTCCACTAACCCTCTCTGTCTATACTACACTAACCCTCTCTGTCTATACTACCTCCACTAACCCGCTCTGTCTATACTCCACTAACCCTCTCTGTCTATACTACCTCCACTAACCCGCTCTGTCTATACTACCTCCACTAACCCTCTGTCTATACTACCTCCACTAACCCTCTCTGTCTATACTACACTAACCCTCTCTGTCTATACTACACTAACCCTCTCTGTCTATACTACCTCCACTAACCCTATCTGTCTATACTACACTAACCCTCTCTGTCTATACTACCTCCACTAACCCTATCTGTCTATACTACCTCCACTAACCCTCTCTGTCTATACTACCTCCACTAACCCTCTCTGTCTATACTACACTAACCCTCTCTGTCTATACTACACTAACCCTCTCTGTCTATACTACACTAACCCTCTATGTCTACACTACACTAACCCTCTCTGTCTATACTACACTAACCCTATCTGTCTATACTACCTCCACTAACCCTCTCTGTCTATACTACACTAACCCTCTCTGTCTATACTACACTAACCCTCTCTGTCTATACTACACTAAGCTTCTCTGTCTATACTACACAAACACTCTCTGTCTATACTACACTAACCCTCTCTGTCTATACTACCTCCACTAACCCGCTCTGTCTATACTCCACTAACCCTCTCTGTCTATACTACCTCCACTAACCCGCTCTGTCTATACTACCTCCACTAACCCTCTCTGTCTATACTACACTAACCCTCTCTGTCTATACTACACTAACCCTCTCTGTCTATACTACCTCCACTAACCCTCTCTGTCTATACTACACTAACCCTCTCTGTCTATACTACCTCCACTAACCCTATCTGTCTATACTACCTCCACTAACCCTCTCTGTCTATACTACCTCCACTAACCCTCTCTGTCTATACTACACTAACCCTCTCTGTCTATACTACACTAACCCTCTCTGTCTATACTACCTCCACTAACCCTATCTGTCTATACTACCTCCACTAACCCTCTCTGTCTATACTACCTCCACTAACCCTCTCTGTCTATACTACACTAACCCTCTCTGTCTATACTACACTAACCCTCTCTGTCTATACAACACTAACCCTCTCTGTCTATACTACACGAACCCTCTCTGTCTATACTACACTAACCCTCTCTGTCTATACTACACTAACCCTCTCTGTCTATACTACCTCCACTAACCCTCTCTGTCTATAGTACACTAACCCTCTCTGTCTATACTACACTAACCCTCTCTGTCTATACTACACTAACCCTCTCTGTCTATACTACACTAACCCTCTCTGTCTATACTACACTAACCCTCTCTGTCTATACTACACTAACCCTCTCTGTCTATACTACACTAACCCTCTATGTCTATACTACACTAACCCTCTCTGTCTATACTACACTAACCCTCTATGTCTACACTACACTAACCCTCTCTGTCTATACTACACTAACCCTATCTGTCTATACTACACTAACCCTCTATGTCTACACTACACTAACCCTCTCTGTCTATACTACACTAACCTTATCTGTCTATACTACCTCCACTAACCCTCTCTGTCTATAGTACACTAACCCTCTCTGTCTATACTACACTAACCCTCTCTGTCTATACTACACTAACCCTCTCTGTCTATACTACACTAACCCTCTCTGTCTATACTACACTAACCCTCTCTGTCTATACTACACTAACCCTCTCTGTCTATACTACACTAACCCTCTCTGTCTATACTACACTAACCCTCTATGTCTATACTACACTAACCCTCTCTGTCTATACTACACTAACCCTCTATGTCTACACTACACTAACCCTCTCTGTCTATACTGCACTAACCCTCTCTGTCTATACTACACTAACCCTCTCTGTCTATACTACACTAACCTTCTCTGTCTATACTACACAAACACTCTCTGTCTATACTACACTAACCCTCTCCGTCTATACTGCACTAACCCTCTCTGTCTATACTACACTAACCCTCTCTGTCTATACTACCTCCACTAACCCGCTCTGTCTATACTACACTAACCCTCTCTGTCTATACTACACTAACCCTCTCTGTCTATACTACACTAACCCTCTCTGTCTATACTACACTAAGCTTCTCTGTCTATACTACACAAACACTCTCTGTCTATACTACACTAACCCTCTCTGTCTATACTACACTAACCTCTCTGTCTATACTACACTAACCCTCTATGTCTATACTACCTCCACTAACCCGCTCTGTCTATACTCCACTAACCCTCTCTGTCTATACTACCTCCACTAACCCGCTCTGTCTATACTACCTCCACTAACCCTCTCTGTCTATACTACACTAACCCTCTCTGTCTATACTACACTAACCCTCTCTGTCTATACTACCTCCACTAACCCTATCTGTCTATACTACCTCCACTAACCCTCTCTGTCTATACTACCTCCACTAACCCTCTCTGTCTATACTACACTAACCCTCTCTGTCTATACTACACTAACCCTCTCTGTCTATACAACACTAACCCTCTCTGTCTATACTACACTAACCCTCTCTGTCTATACTACACTAACCCTCTCTGTCTATACTACCTCCACTAACCCTATCTGTCTATACTACCTCCACTAACCCTCTCTGTCTATACTACCTCCACTAACCCTCTCTGTCTATACTACACTAACCCTCTCTGTCTATACTACACTAACCCTCTCTGTCTATACAACACTAACCCTCTCTGTCTATACTACACGAACCCTCTCTGTCTATACTACACTAACCCTCTCTGTCTATACTACACTAACCCTCTCTGTCTATACTACCTCCACTAACCCTCTCTGTCTATAGTACACTAACCCTCTCTGTCTATACTACACTAACCCTCTCTGTCTATACTACACTAACCCTCTCTGTCTATACTACACTAACCCTCTCTGTCTATACTACACTAACCCTCTCTGTCTATACTACACTAACCCTCTCTGTCTATACTACACTAACCCTCTCTGTCTATACTACACTAACCCTCTATGTCTATACTACACTAACCCTCTCTGTCTATACTACACTAACCCTCTATGTCTACACTACACTAACCCTCTCTGTCTATACTACACTAACCCTATCTGTCTATACTACCTCCACTAACCCTCTCTGTCTATACTACCTACACTAACCCTCTCTGTCTATACTACACTAACCCTCTGTGTCTATACTGCACTAACCCTCTCTGTCTATACTACACTAACCCTCTCTGTCTATACTACACTAACCTTCTCTGTCTATACTACACAAACACTCTCTGTCTATACTACACTAACCCTCTCTGTCTATACAACACTAACCCTCTCTGTCTATACTACACTAACCCTCTCTGTCTATACTACCTCCACTAACCCGCTCTGTCTATACTACACTAACCCTCTCTGTCTATACTACACTAACCCTCTCTGTCTATACTACACTAACCCTCTCTGTCTATACTACACTAAGCTTCTCTGTCTATACTACACAAACACTCTCTGTCTATACTACACTAACCCTCTCCGTCTATACTACACTAACCCTCTCTGTCTATACTACACTAACCCTCTCTGTCTATACTACCTCCACTAACCCGCTCTGTCTATACTACCTCCACTAACCCTCTCTGTCTATACTACACTAACCCTCTCTGTCTATAGTAACACTAACCCTCTCTGTCTATACTACACTAACCCTCTCTGTCTATAGTAACACTAACCCTCTCTGTCTATACTACACTAACCCTCTCTGTCTATACTACCTCCACTAACCCTCTCTGTCTATACTACACTAACCCTCTCTGTCTATACTACACTAACCCTCTCTGTCTATACTACACTAACCCTCTCTGTCTATACTACACTAACCCTCTCTGTCTATACTACACTAACCCTCTCTGTCTATACTACACTAACCCTCTCCGTCTATACTACACTAACCCTCTCTGTCTATACTACACTAACCCTCTCTGTCTATACTACCTCCACTAACCCTCTCTGTCTATACTACACTAACCTCTCTGTCTATACTACACTAACCCTCTATGTCTATACTACACTAACCCTCTCTGTCTATACTACACTAACCCTCTCTGTCTATACTACCTCCACTAACCCTCTCTGTCTATACTACCTCCACTAACACTCTCTGTCTATACTACCTCCACTAACACTCTCTGTCTATACTACACTAACCCTCTCTGTCTATACTACACTAACCCTCTCTGTCTATACTACACTAACCCTCTATGTCTATACTACACTAACCCTCTCTGTCTATACTACACTAACCCTCTCTGTCTATACTACACTAACCCTCTCCGTCTATACTGCACTAACCCTCTCTGTCTATACTACACTAACCCTCTCTGTCTATACTACCTCCACTAACCCTCTCTGTCTATACTACCTCCACTAACCCTCTCTGTCTATACTACACTAAACCTCTCTGCCTATACTACACTAACCCTCTATGTCTACACTACACTAACCCTCTCTGTCTATACTACACTAACCCTCTCTGTCTATACTACCTCCACTAACCCTCTCTGTCTATACTACCTACACTAACCCTCTGTCTATACTACACTAACCCTCTCTGTCTATACTGCACTAACCCTCTCTGTCTATACTACACTAACCCTCTCTGTCTATACTACACTAACCCTCTCTGTCTATACTACACTAACCCTCTCTGTCTATACTACATTAACCCTCTTCGTCTACACTACACTAACCCTCTCTGTCTATACTACACTAACCCTCTCTGTCTATACTACACTAACCCTCTCTGTCTATACTACCTCCACTAACCCTCTCTGTCTATACTACACTAACCCTCTCTGTCTATACTACACTAACCCTCTCTGTCTATACTACACTAACCCTCTCTGTCTATACTACACTAACCCTCTCTGTCTATACTAGCTCCACTAACCCTCTCTGTCTATACTACACAAACACTCTCTGTCTATACTACACTAACCCTCTCCGTCTATACTACACTAACCCTCTCCGTCTATACTACACTAACCCTCTCCGTCTATACTACACTAACCCTCTCTGTCTATACTACACTAACCCTCTCTGTCTATACTACACTAACCCTCTATGTCTATACTACACTAACCCTCTCTGTCTATACTACACTAACCCTCTATGTCTATACTACACTAACCCTCTCTGTCTATACTACCTCCACTAACCCTCTCTGTCTATACTACACTAACCCTCTCTGTCTATACTACCTCCACTAACCCTCTCTGTCTATACTACACTAACCCTCTCTGTCTATACTACACTAACCCCTCTGTCTATACTACCTCCACTAACCCTCTCTGTCTATACTACACTAACCCTCTCTGTCTATACTACACTAACCCTCTCTGTCTATACTACCTCCACTAACCCTCTCTGTCTATACTACACTAACCCTCTCTGTCTATACTACACTAACCCTCTCTGTCTATACTACACTAACCCTCTCTGTCTATACTACACTAACCCTCTCTGTCTATACTGCACTAACCCTCTCTGTCTATACTACACAAACACTCTCTGTCTATACTACACTAACCCTCTCTGTCTATACTAGCTCCACTAACCCTCTCTGTCTATACTACACTAACCCTCTCTGTCTATACTACACTAACCCTCTCTGTCTATACTACCTCCACTAACCCATTCTGTCTATACTACCTCCACTAACCCTCTCTGTCTAAACTACTCCACTAACCCTCTCTGTCTATACTACACTAACCCTCTCTGTCTATACTACACTAACCCTCTCTGTCTATACTACACTAATTACACTAACCCTCTCTGTCTATACTACACTAACCTCTCTGTCTATACTACCTCCACTAACCCTCTCTGTCTATACTACACTAACCCTCTCTGTCTATACTACACTAACCCTCTCTGTCTATACTACACTAACCCTCTCTGTCTATACTACACTAACCCTCTCTGTCTATACTACCTCCACTAACCCTCTCTGTCTATACTACACTAACCCTCTCTGTCTATACTACACTAACCCTCTCTGTCTATACTATAACCCTCTCTGTCTATACTACACTAACCCTCTCTGTCTATACTACACTAACCCTCTCTGTCTATACTACACTAACCCTCTCTGTCTATACTACACTAACCTTCTCTGTCTATACGACACTAACCCTCTCTGTCTATACTACCTCCACTAACCATCTCTGTCTATACTACCTCCACTAACCCTCTCTGTCTATACTACACTAACCCTCTCTGTCTATACTACACTAACCTTCTCTGTCTATACTACACTAACCCTCTCTGTCTATACTACCTCCACTAACCCTCTCTGTCTATACTACACTAACCCTCTCTGTCTATACTACCTCCACTAACCCTCTCTGTCTATACTACCTCCACTAACCCTCTGTCTATCTACACTAACCCTCTCTGTCTATACTACCTCCACTAACCCTATCTGTCTATACTACCTCCACTAACCCTCTCTGTCTATACTACCTCCACTAACCCTATCTGTCTATACTACCTCCACTAACCCTCTGTCTATACTACACTAACCCTCTCTGTCTATACTACACTAACCCTCTCTGTCTATACTACACTAACCCTCTCTGTCTATACTACACTAACCCTCTCTGTCTATACTACCTCCACTAACCCTATCTGTCTATACTACCTCCACTAACCCTCTCTGTCTATACTACCTCCACTAACCCTCTGTCTACACTAACCCTCTCTGTCTATACTAACCCTCTCTGTCTATACTACACTAACCCTCTCTGTCTATACTACACTAACCCTCTCTGTCTATACTACACTAACCCTCTCTGTCTATACTACACTAACCCTCTCTGTCTATACTACACTAACCCTCTCTGTCTATACTACACTAACCCTCTCTGTCTATACTACACTAACCCTCTCTGTCTATACTACACTAACCCTCTCTGTCTATACTACACTAACCCTCTCTGTCTATACTACACTAACCCTCTCTGTCTATACTACACTAACCCTCTCTGTCTATACTACACTAACCCTCTCCTATACTACACTAACCCTCTCTGTCTATAACCCTCTCTGTCTATACACTAACCCTCTCTGTCTATACTACACTAACCCTCTCTGTCTATACTACACTAACCCTCTCTGTCTATACTACACTAACCCTCTCTGTCTATACTACACTAACCCTCTCTGTCTATACTACACTAACCCTCTCTGTCTATACTACACTAACCCTCTCTGTCTATACTACACTAACCCTCTCTGTCTATACTACACTAACCCTCTCTGTCTATACTAACCTCTCTGTCTATACTACCACTAACCCTCTCTGTCTATACTACACTAACCCTCTCTGTCTATACCTCCACTAACCTCTCTGTCTATACTACACTAACCCTCTCTGTCTATACTACCTCCACTAACCCTCTCTGTCTATACTACACTAACCTCTCTGTCTATACGACACTAACCCTCTCTGTCTATACTACCTCCACTAACCCTCTCTGTCTATACTACCTCCACTAACCCTCTCTGTCTATACTACACTAACCCTCTGTCTGTCTATACTAACCCTCTGTCACTAACCCTCTCTGTCTATACTACCTCCACTAACCCTCTCTGTCTATACTACACTAACCCTCTCTGTCTATACTACCTCCACTAACCCTCTCTGTCTATACTACCTCCACTAACCCTCTCTGTCTATACTACACTAACCCTCTCTGTCTATACTACCTCCACTAACCCTCTCTGTCTATACTACCTCCACTAACCCTCTCTGTCTATACTACCTCCACTAACCCTCTCTGTCTATACTACCTCCACTAACCCTCTCTGTCTATACTACCTCCACTAACCCTCTCTGTCTATACTACACTAACCCTCTCTGTCTATACTACCCTCTCTGTCACTAACTAACCCTCTCTGTCTATACTACCTCCACTAACCCTCTCTGTCTATACTACCTCCACTAACCCTCTCTGTCTATACTACACTAACCCTCTCTGTCTATACTACACTAACCCTCTCTGTCTAACTACACTAACCCTCTCTGTCTATACTACACTAACCCTCTCTGTCTATACTACACTAACCCTCTCTGTCTATACTACACTAACCCTCTCTGTCTATACTAACCCCTCTGTCACTAACCCTCTCTGTCTATACTACACTAACCCTCTCTGTCTATACTACACTAACCCTCTCTGTCTATACTAACCCTCTCTGTCTATACTACACTAACCCTCTCTGTCACTAACCCTCTCTGTCTATACTACCTCCACTAACCCTCTCTGTCTATATTACACTAACCCTCTCTGTCTATACTACACTAACCCTCTCTGTCTATACTACACTAACCCTCTCTGTCTATACTACACTAACCCTCTCTTATACTACACTAACCCTCTCTGTCTATACTACACTAACCCTCTCGGTCTATACTACACTAACCCTCTCGGTCTATACTACACTAACCCTCTCTGTCTATATTACACTAACCCTATCTGTCTATACTACACTAACCCTCTCTGTCTATACTACACTAACCCTCTCTGTCTATACTACCTCCACTAACCATCTCTGTCTATACTACACTAACCCTCTCTGTCTATACTACACTAACCCTCTCTGTCTATACTACACTAACCATCTCTGTCTATACTACACTAACCCTCTCTGTCTATACTACACTAACCCTCTCTGTCTATACTACCTCCACTAACCCTCTCTGTCTATACTACACTAACCCTCTCTGTCTATACTACACTAACCATCTCTGTCTATACTACACGAACCCTCTCTGTCTAGGGGTTATCATTGAATTGTTAGATAAAACTCAAACTAGAACTTAATTGGATTGTTATGTAATTTAAGTCATTTAGCAGACGCTCTTATCCAGAGCGAAATGTCATGGGAATGTTTCAGGTTTGTTGGGTCTCCTCTCTGCCTCTCCGTATCTGTCTGCCATATTAAGGTAAGGGGATGGGGGGACAAGAGTTTCTCTGTCCGTATCTGTCTGCCGTAATGCCATATTTTGGGAAAGGTTAAGGTAAGGGGATGGGGGGACAAGAGTTTCTCTGTCCGTATCTGTCTGCCGTAATGCCATATTTTGGGAAAGGTTAAGGTAAGGGGATGGGGGACAAGAGTTTCTCTGTCCGTATCTGTCTGCCGTAATGCCATATTTTGGGAAAGGTTAAGGTAAGGGGATGGGGGACAAGAGTTTCTCTGTCCGTATCTGTCTGGCGTAATGCCATATTTTGGGAAAGGTTAAGGTAAGGGGATGGGGGGACAAGAGTTTCTCTGTCCGTATCTGTCTGGCGTAATGCCATATTTTGGGAAAGGTTAAGGTAAGGGGATGGGGGGACAAGAGTTTCTCTGTCCGTATCTGTCTGCCGTAATGCCGTATTTTGGGAAAGGTTAAGGTAAGGGCATGGGGGGACAAGAGTTTCTCTGTCCGTATCTGTCTGCCGTAATGCCGTATTTTGGGAAAGGTTAAGGTAAGGGGATGGGGGGACAAGAGTTTCTCTGTCCGTATCTGTCTGCCGTAATGCCATATTTTGGGAAAGGTTAAGGTAAGGGGATGGGGGGACAAGAGTTTCTCTGTCCGTATCTGTCTGCCGTAATGCCGTATTTTGGGAAAGGTTAAGGTAAGGGGATGGGGGGACAAGAGTTTCTCTGTCCGTATCTGTCTGCCGTAATGCCGTATTTTGGGAAAGGTTAAGGTAAGGGGATGGGGGGACAAGAGTTTCTCTGTCCGTATCTGTCTGCCGTAATGCCATATTTTGGGAAAGGTTAAGGTAAGGGGATGGGGGGACAAGAGTTTCTCTGTCCGTATCTGTCTGCCGTAATGCCGTATTTTGGGAAAGGTTAAGGTAAGGGGATGGGGGGACAAGAGTTTCTCTGTCCGTATCTGTCTGCCGTAATGCCGTATTTTGGGAAAGGTTAAGGTAAGGGGATGGGGGAACAAGAGTTTCTCTGTCCGTATCTGTCTGCCATAATGCCGTATTTTGGGAAAGGTTAAGGTAAGGGGATGGGGGGACAAGAGTTTCTCTGTCCGTATCTGTCTGCCGTAATGCCATATTTTGGGAAAGGTTAAGGTAAGGGGATGGGGGACAAGAGTTTCTCTGTCCGTATCTGTCTGCCGTAATGCCATATTTTGGGAAAGGTTAAGGTAAGGGGATGGGGGACAAGAGTTTCTCTGTCCGTATCTGTCTGCCGTAATGCCGTATTTTGGGAAAGGTTAAGGTAAGGGGATGGGGGACAAGAGTTTCTCTGTCCGTATCTGTCTGCCGTAATGCCGTATTTTGGGAAAGGTTAAGGTAAGGGGATGGGGGGACAAGAGTTTCTCTGTCCGTATCTGTCTGCCGTAATGCCATATTTTGGGAAAGGTTAAGGTAAGGGGATGGGGGGACAAGAGTTTCTCTGTCCGTATCTGTCTGCCGTAATGCCGTATTTTGGGAAAGGTTAAGGTAAGGGGATGGGGGGACAAGAGTTTCTCTGTCCGTATCTGTCTGCCGTAATGCCATATTTTGGGAAAGGTTAAGGTAAGGGGATGGGGGGACAAGAGTTTCTCTGTCCGTATCTGTCTGCCGTAATGCCGTATTTTGGGAAAGGTTAAGGTAAGGGGATGGGGGGACAAGAGTTTCTCTCCAGAAGCTCAAATAGCTCTCTCCCTTCTCCACCTCCCTCCCTCCTCTCCTCTCCTCTCCTCTCCTCTCCTCTCCTCTCCTCTCCTCTCCTCTCCTCTCCTCTCCTCTCCTCTCCTCTCCTCTCCACCTCTCCTCTCCTCTCCTCTCCTCTCCTCTCCTCTCCTCTCCTCTCCTCTCCACCTCTCCTCTCCTCTCCTCTCCTCTCCTCTCCTCTCCTCTCCTCTCCTCTCCTCTCCTCTCCTCTCCTCTCCTCTCCTCTCCTCTCTCCACCTCCCTCCCTCCCCTCCTCTCCTCTCCTCTCCACCTCCCTCCCTCCCTCCTCTCCCTCTCCTCCTCTCCTCTCCACCTCCCTCCCTCCTCTCCTCTCCTCTCCCTCACCTCTCCTCTCCACCTCCCTCCCTCCTCTCCTCTCCTCTCCTCCTCTCCACCTCTCCTCTCCTCACCTCACCTCTCCTCTCCACCTCACCTCACCTCACCTCACCTCTCCTCTCCTCTCCTCTCCACCTCTCCTCTCCTCACCTCTCCATCTCTCCTCTCCTCTCCACCTCACCTCACCTCTCCTCTCCTCTCCACCTCACCTCTTCTCTCCTCCTCACCTCTTCTCTACTCCTCACCTCTCCTCTCCTCTCCACCCCCAGAACACAGTATATATCCCCCTAGACTACATTACCCTGCAGTAGTGTACTTACAGAACACAGTATATATATCCCCCTAGACTACATTACCCTGCAGTAGTGTACTTACAGAACACAGTATATATCCCCCTAGACTACATTACCCTGCAGTAGTGTACTTACAGAACACAGTATATATCCCCCTAGACTACATTACCCTGCAGTAGTGTACTTACAGAACACAGTATATATCCCCCTAGACTACATTACCCTGCAGTAGTGTACTTACAGAACACAGTATATATCCCCCTAGACTACATTACCCTGCAGTAGTGTATTACAGAACACAGTATATATCCCCCTAGACTACATTACCCTGCAGTAGTGTATTAGAGAACACAGTATATATCCCCCTAGACTACATTACCCTGCAGTAGTGTACTTATACAACACAATATATCCCCCCTAGACTACATTATATCCCCCGAGATGTGTGGAACTCTGTAGGTGAAAGACCTTCAGTCCTCTCTCTATCTCTGTCTCTGTAAAGCCTGTCATTCATCTAACTGATCTTCTCTCTCCTGCAACGTGACACAGAGCCCAAGGATTTCCATTGATACCGACTCGCAAGGCCTTATTTCTATGGCAGGATG
>NC_060182.1:99130599-99215192 GCF_021184085.1 Oncorhynchus gorbuscha | reverse complement strand
CAGTTAATACCACCCTGTACCCATCATGATGCTGTAACAACCTAGCCAAGGTGACAGTTAAGCCACCTGTACCCATCATGCGTTAACAACAACCTAGCCAAGGTGGCAGGTAATACCACCCTGTACCCATCATGATGCTGTAACAACCTAGCCAAGGTGGCAGGTAATACCACCCCCTGTACCCATCATGATGCTGTAACAACCTAGCCAAGGTGACCAGTTAATGCCACCCTGTGCCCATCATGATGTTGTAACAACCTAGCCAAGGTGACAGTTAATACCACCCTGTACCCATCATGATGCTGTAACAACTAGCCAAGGTGACAGTTAATACCACCCTGTACCCATCATGATGTTGTAACAACCTAGCCAAGGTGACAGTTAATACCACCCTGTACCCATCATGATGCTGTAACAACTAGCCAAGGTGACAGGCGTTAATACCACCCTGTACCCATCATGATGTTGTAACAACCTAGTCAAGGTGACAGTTAATGCACCCTGTACCCATCATGATGCTGTAACAACCTAGCCAAGGTGACAGTTAATACCACCCTGTACCCATCATGATGCTGTAACAACCTAGCCAAGGTGACAGAGAGTTAATACCACCCTGTACCCATCATGATGTTGTAACAACTTCTAGCCAAGGTGTCAGAGAGTTAATACCCCCTGTACCCATCATGATACTGTAACAACTAGCCAAAGGTGACAGTTAATACCACCCTGTACCCATCATGATGCTGTAACAACCTAGCCAAGGTGACAGTTAATACCACCCTGTACCCATCATGATGCTGTAACAACCTAGCCAAGGTGACAGAGAGTTAATACCACCCTGTACCCATCATGATGCTGTAACAACCTAGCCAAGGTGACAGTTAATACCACCCTGTACCCATCATGATGTTGTAACAACCTAGCCAAGGTGACAGAGAGTTAATACCACCCTGTACCCATCATGATGCTGTAACAACCTAGCCAAGGTGACAGAGAGTTAATACCACCCTGTACCCATCATGATGCTGTAACAACCTAGCCAAGGTGACAGTTAATACCACCTGTACCCATCATGATGCTGTAACAACCTAGCCAAGGTGACAGTTAATACCACCCTGTACCCATCATGATGCTGTAACAACCTAGCCAAGGTGGCAGGTAATACCACCCTGTACCCATCATGATGCTGTAACAACCTAGCCAAGGTGGCAGGTAATACCACCCTGTACCCATCATGATGCTGTAACAACCTAGCCAAGGTGACAGTTAATACCACCCTGTACCCATCATGATGTTGTAACAACCTAGCCAAGGTGACAGAGAGTTAATACCACCCTGTACCCATCATGATGCTGTAACAACCTAGCCAAGGTGACAGTTAATACCACCCTGTACCCATCATGATGTTGTAACAACCTAGCCAAGGTGACAGTTAATACCACCCTGTACCCATCATGATGCTGTAACAACCTAGCCAAGGTGACAGAGCGTTAATACCACCCTGTACCCATCATGATGTTGTAACAACCTAGTCAAGGTGACAGTTAATACCACCCTGTACCCATCATGATGCTGTAACAACCTAGCCAAGGTGACAGTTAATACCACCCTGTACCCATCATGATGCTGTAACAACCTAGCCAAGGTGACAGAGAGTTAATACCACCCTGTACCCATCATGATGTTGTAACAACCTAGCCAAGGTGTCAGAGAGTTAATACCACCCTGTACCCATCATGATGCTGTAACAACCTAGCCAAGGTGACAGTTAATACCACCCTGTACCCATCATGATGCTGTAACAACCTAGCCAAGGTGACAGTTAATACCACCCTGTACCCATCATGATGCTGTAACAACCTAGCCAAGGTGACAGAGAGTTAATACCACCCTGTACCCATCATGATGCTGTAACAACCTAGCCAAGGTGACAGAGAGTTAATACCACCCTGTACCCATCATGATGTTGTAACAACCTAGCCAAGGTGACAGAGAGTTAATACCACCCTGTACCCATCATGATGCTGTAACAACCTAGCCAAGGTGACAGAGAGTTAATACCACCCTGTACCCATCATGATGCTGTAACAACCTAGCCAAGGTGACAGTTAATACCACCCTGTACCCATCATGATGCTGTAACAACCTAGCCAAGGTGACAGAGTTAATACCACCCTGTACCCATCATGATGCTGTAACAACCTAGCCAAGGTGACAGAGAGTTAATACCACCCTGTACCCATCATGATGCTGTAACAACCTAGCCAAGGTGGCAGAGAGTTAATACCACCCTGTACCCATCATGATGCTGTAACAACCTAGCCAAGGTGACAGAGAGTTAATACCACCCTGTACCCATCATGATGCTGTAACAACCTAGCCAAGGTGACAGAGAGTTAATACCACCCTGTACCCATCATGATGCTGTAACAACCTAGCCAAGGTGACAGTTAATACCACCCTGTACCCATCATGATGTTGTAACAACCTAGCCAAGGTGACAGAGAGTTAATACCACCCTGTACCCATCATGATGCTGTAACAACCTAGCCAAGGTGACAGAGAGTTAATACCACCCTGTACCCATCATGATGCTGTAACAACCTAGCCAAGGTGACAGAGAGTTAATACCACCCTGTACCCATCATGATGCTGTAACAACCTAGCCAAGGTGACAGAGAGTTAATACCACCCTGTACCCATCATGATGCTGTAACAACCTAGCCAAGGTGACAGAGTTAATACCACCCTGTACCCATCATGATGCTGTAACAACCTAGCCAAGGTGACAGAGAGTTAATACCACCCTGTACCCATCATGATGCTGTAACAACCTAGCCAAGGTGACAGAGAGTTAATACCACCCTGTACCCATCATGATGCTGTAACAACCTAGCCAAGGTGACAGTTAATACCACCCTGTACCCATCATGATGCTGTAACAACCTAGCCAAGGTGACAGAGAGTTAATACCACCCTGTACCCATCATGATGCTGTAACAACCTAGCCAAGGTGACAGAGAGTTAATACCACCCTGTACCCATCATGATGCTGTAACAACCTAGCCAAGGTGACAGTTAATACCACCCTGTACCCATCATGATGTTGTAACAACCTAGCCAAGGTGACAGTTAATACCACCCTGTACCCATCATGATGTTGTAACAACCTAGCCAAGGTGACAGTTAATACCACCCTGTACCCATCATGATGCTGTAACAACCTAGCCAAGGTGACAGAGAGTTAATACCACCCTGTACCCATCATGATGTTGTCTAGCCAAGGTGACAGTTAATACCACCCTGTACCCATCATGATGCTGTAACAACCTAGCCAAGGTGACAGTTAATACCACCCTGTACCCATCATGATGCTGTAACAACCTAGCCAAGGTGACAGAGAGTTAATACCACCCTGTACCCATCATGATGTTGTAACAACCTAGCCAAGGTGACAGAGAGTTAATACCACCCTGTACCCATCATGATGCTGTAACAACCTAGCCAAGGTGACAGTTAATACCACCCTGTACCCAATGGTGACCTAGCCAAGGTGACAGTTAATACCACCCTGTACCCATCATGATGCTGTAACAACCTAGCCAAGGTGACAGAGAGTTAATACCACCCTGTACCCATCATGATGCTGTAACAACCTAGCCAAGGTGACAGAGAGTTAATACCACCCTGTACCCATCATGATGCTGTAACAACCTAGCCAAGGTGACAGAGAGTTAATACCACCCTGTACCCATCATGATGCTGTAACAACCTAGCCAAGGTGACAGAGAGTTAATACCACCCTGTACCCATCATGATGCTGTAACAACCTAGCCAAGGTGACAGTTAATACCACCCTGTACCCATCATGATGCTGTAACAACCTAGCCAAGGTGACAGAGAGTTAATACCACCCTGTACCCATCATGATGCTGTAACAACCTAGCCAAGGTGACAGAGAGTTAATACCACCCTGTACCCATCATGATGCTGTAACAACCTAGCCAAGGTGGCAGAGAGTTAATACCACCCTGTACCCATCATGATGCTGTAACAACCTAGCCAAGGTGACAGAGAGTTAATACCACCCTGTACCCATCATGATGCTGTAACAACCTAGCCAAGGTGACAGAGAGTTAATACCACCCTGTACCCATCATGATGCTGTAACAACCTAGCCAAGGTGACAGTTAATACCACCCTGTACCCATCATGATGTTGTAACAACCTAGCCAAGGTGACAGAGAGTTAATACCCACCCCTGTACCCATCATGATGCTGTAACAACCTAGCCAAGGTGACAGAGAGTTAATACCACCCTGTACCCATCATGATGCTGTAACAACCTAGCCAAGGTGACAGAGAGTTAATACCACCCTGTACCCATCATGATGCTGTAACAACCTAGCCAAGGTGACAGAGAGTTAATACCACCCTGTACCCATCATGATGCTGTAACAACCTAGCCAAGGTGACAGTTAATACCACCCTGTACCCATCATGATGCTGTAACAACCTAGCCAAGGTGACAGAGAGTTAATACCACCCTGTACCCATCATGATGCTGTAACAACCTAGCCAAGGTGACAGAGAGTTAATACCACCCTGTACCCATCATGATGCTGTAACAACCTAGCCAAGGTGACAGTTAATACCACCCTGTACCCATCATGATGCTGTAACAACCTAGCCAAGGTGACAGAGAGTTAATACCACCCTGTACCCATCATGATGCTGTAACAACCTAGCCAAGGTGACAGAGAGTTAATACCACCCTGTACCCATCATGATGCTGTAACAACCTAGCCAAGGTGACAGTTAATACCACCCTGTACCCATCATGATGATGCCAAGGTGTAACAACCCATCATGAGCCAGCCAAGGTGACAGTTAATACCACCCTGTACCCATCATGATGCTGTAACAACCTAGCCAAGGTGACAGAGAGTTAATACCACCCTGTACCCATCATGATGCTGTAACAACCTAGCCAAGGTGACAGAGAGTTAATACCACCCTGTACCCATCATGATGCTGTAACAACCTAGCCAAGGTGACAGAGAGTTAATACCACCCAGTTAATACCACCCTGTACCCATCATGATGCTGTAACAACCTAGCCAAGGTGACAGAGAGTTAATACCACCCTGTACCCATCATGATGTTGTAACAACCTAGCCAAGGTGACAGAGAGTTAATACCACCCTGTACCCATCATGATGCTGTAACAACCTAGCCATCATGGTGAGCCAAGAGTTAATACCACCCTGTACCCATCATGATGCTGTAACAACCTAGCCAAGGTGACAGTTAATACCACCCTGTACCCATCATGATGCTGTAACAACCTAGCCAAGGTGACAGAGAGTTAATACCAGATGCTTAATAGCCAAGGTGACAGTTAATACCACCCTGTACCCATCATGATGCTGTAACAACCTAGCCAAGGTGACAGAGAGTTAATACCACCCTGTACCCATCATGATGCTGTAACAACCTAGCCAAGGTGACAGAGAGTTAATACCACCCTGTACCCATCATGATGTTGTAACAACCTAGCCAAGGTGACAGTTAATACCACCCTGTACCCATCATGATGCTGTAACAACCAGTTAATACCAGCCAAGGTGACAGCCAAGGTGAGTTAATACCACCCTGTACCCATCATGATGCTGTAACAACCTAGCCAAGGTGACAGAGAGTTAATACCACCCTGTACCCATCATGATGCTGTAACAACCTAGCCAAGGTGACAGAGAGTTAATACCACCCTGTACCCATCATGATGCTGTAACAACCTAGCCAAGGTGACAGAGAGTTAATACCACCCTGTACCCATCATGATGCTGTAACAACCTAGCCAAGGTGACAGAGAGTTAATACCACCCTGTACCCATCATGATGCTGTAACAACCTAGCCAAGGTGACAGAGAGTTAATACCACCCTGTACCCATCATGATGCTGTAACAACCTAGCCAAGGTGACAGTTAATACCACCCTGTACCCATCATGATGCTGTAACAACCTAGCCAAGGTGACAGAGAGTTAATACCACCCTGTACCCATCATGATGCTGTAACAACCTAGCCAAGGTGACAGAGAGTTAATACCACCCTGTACCCATCATGATGCTGTAACAACCTGGCCAAGGTGACAGTTAATACCACCCTGTACCCATCATGATGCTGTAACAACCTAGCCAAGGTGACAGTTAATACCACCCTGTACCCATCATGATGCTGTAACAACCTAGCCAAGGTGACAGAGAGTTAATACCACCCTGTACCCATCATGATGCTGTAACAACCTAGCCAAGGTGACAGAGAGTTAATACCACCCTGTACCCATCATGATGCTGTAACAACCTAGCCAAGGTGACAGTTAATACCACCCTGTACCCATCATGATGCTGTAACAACCTAGCCAAGGTGACAGTTAATACCACCCTGTACCCATCATGATGTTGTAACACCCATCATGATGCTAGCCAACCTAGCCAAGGTGACAGAGAGTTAATAACACCCTGTACCCATCATGATGTTGTAACAACCTAGCCAAGGTGACAGTTAATACCACCCTGTACCCATCATGATGTTGTAACAACCTAGCCAAGGTGACAGTTAATACCACCCTGTACCCATCATGATGCTGTAACAACCTAGCCAAGGTGACAGTTAATACCACCCTGTACCCATCATGATGCTGTAACAACCTAGCCAAGGTGACAGAGAGTTAATACCACCCTGTACCCATCATGATGTTGTAACAACCTAGCCAAGGTGACAGTTAATACCACCCTGTACCCATCATGATGCTGTAACAACCTAGCCAAGGTGACAGAGAGTTAATACCACCCTGTACCCATCATGATGCTGTAACAACCTAGCCAAGGTGACAGACAGTTAATACCACCCTGTACCCATCATGATGTTGTAACAACCTAGCCAAGGTGACAGTTAATACCACCCTGTACCCATCATGATGTTGTAACAACCTAGCCAAGGTGACAGAGAGTTAATACCACCCTGTACCCATCATGATGCTGTAACAACCTAGCCAAGGTGACAGAGAGTTAATACCACCCTGTACCCATCATGATGCTGTAACAACCTAGCCAAGGTGACAGAGAGTTAATACCACCCTGTACCCATCATGATGCTGTAACAACCTAGCCAAGGTGACAGTTAATACCACCCTGTACCCATCATGATGTTGTAACAACCTAGCCAAGGTGACAGTTAATACCACCCTGTACCCATCATGATGCTGTAACAACCTAGCCAAGGTGACAGAGAGTTAATACCACCCTGTACCCATCATGATGTTGTAACAACCTAGCCAAGGTGACAGTTAATACCACCCTGTACCCATCATGATGCTGTAACAACCTAGCCAAGGTGGCAGTTAATACCACCCTGTACCCATCATGATGTTGTAACAACCTGGCCAAGGTGACAGTTAATACCACCCTGTACCCATCATGATGCTGTAACAACCTAGCCAAGGTGACAGAGAGTTAATACCACCCTGTACCCATCATGATGTTGTAACAACCTAGCCAAGGTGACAGAGAGTTAATACCACCCTGTACCCATCATGATGCTGTAACAACCTAGCCAAGGTGACAGAGAGTTAATACCACCCTGTACCCATCATGATGCTGTAACAACCTAGCCAAGGTGACAGTTAATACCACCCTGTACCCATCATGATGCTGTAACAACCTAGCCAAGGTGACAGAGAGTTAATACCACCCTGTACCCATCATGATGCTGTAACAACCTAGCCAAGGTGTCAGAGAGTTAATACCACCCTGTACCCATCATGATGCTGTAACAACCTAGCCAAGGTGACAGAGAGTTAATACCACCCTGTACCCATCATGATGCTGTAACAACCTAGCCAAGGTGACAGTTAATACCACCCAGTTAATACCACCCTGTACCCATCATGATGCTGTAACAACCTAGCCAAGGTGACAGTTAATACCACCCTGTACCCATCATGACGTTGTAACAACCTAGCCAAGGTGACAGAGAGTTAATACCACCCTGTACCCATCATGATGCTGTAACAACCTAGCCAAGGTGTCAGAGAGTTAATACCACCCTGTACCCATCATGATGCTGTAACAACCTAGCCAAGGTGACAGTTAATACCACCCTGTACCCATCATGATGCTGTAACAACCTAGCCAAGGTGGCAGTTAATACCACCCTGTACCCATCATGATGTTGTAACAACCTAGCCAAGGTGTCAGAGAGTTAATACCACCCTGTACCCATCATGATGCTGTAACAACCTAGCCAAGGTGACAGAGAGTTAATACCACCCTGTACCCATCATGATGTTGTAACAACCTAGCCAAGGTGACAGTTAATACCACCCTGTACCCATCATGATGTTGTAACAACCTAGCCAAGGTGACAGTTAATACCACCCTGTACCCATCATGATGCTGTAACAACCTAGCCAAGGTGACAGTTAATACCACCCTGTACCCATCATGATGCTGTAACAACCTAGCCAAGGTGTCAGAGAGTTAATACCACCCTGTACCCATCATGATGTTGTAACAACCTAGCCAAGGTGACAGTTAATACCACCCTGTACCCATCATGATGCTGTAACAACCTAGCCAAGGTGTCAGAGAGTTAATACCACCCTGTACCCATCATGATGCTGTAACAACCTAGCCAAGGTGACAGACAGTTAATACCACCCTGTACCCATCATGATGTTGTAACAACCTAGCCAAGGTGACAGTTAATACCATCCTGTACCCATCATGATGTTGTAACAACCTAGCCAAGGTGTCAGAGAGTTAATACCACCCTGTACCCATCATGATGCTGTAACAACCTAGCCAAGGTGACAGAGAGTTAATACCACCCTGTACCCATCATGATGTTGTAACAACCTAGCCAAGGTGACAGACAGTTAATACCACCCTGTACCCATCATGATGCTGTAACAACCTAGCCAAGGTGACAGTTAATACCACCCTGTACCCATCATGATGTTGTAACAACCTAGCCAAGGTGACAGTTAATACCACCCTGTACCCATCATGATGCTGTAACAACCTAGCCAAGGTGACAGAGAGTTAATACCACCCTGTACCCATCATGATGCTGTAACAACCTGGCCAAGGTGACAGTTAATACCACCCTGTACCCATCATGATGCTGTAACAACCTAGCCAAGGTGACAGTTAATACCACCCTGTACCCATCATGATGCTGTAACAACCTAGCCAAGGTGACAGAGAGTTAATACCACCCTGTACCCATCATGATGCTGTAACAACCTAGCCAAGGTGACAGAGAGTTAATACCACCCTGTACCCATCATGATGCTGTAACAACCTAGCCAAGGTGGCAGAGAGTTAATACCACCCTGTACCCATCATGATGCTGTAACAACCTAGCCAAGGTGACAGAGAGTTAATACCACCCTGTACCCATCATGATGCTGTAACAACCTAGCCAAGGTGACAGAGAGTTAATACCACCCTGTACCCATCATGATGCTGTAACAACCTAGCCAAGGTGACAGTTAATACCACCCTGTACCCATCATGATGTTGTAACAACCTAGCCAAGGTGACAGAGAGTTAATACCACCCTGTACCCATCATGATGCTGTAACAACCTAGCCAAGGTGACAGAGAGTTAATACCACCCTGTACCCATCATGATGCTGTAACAACCTAGCCAAGGTGACAGTTAATACCACCCTGTACCCATCATGATGCTGTAACAACCTAGCCAAGGTGTCAGAGAGTTAATACCACCCTGTACCCATCATGATGCTGTAACAACCTAGAGGTGACAGTTAATACCACCCTGTACCCATCATGATGTTGTAACAACCTAGCCAAGGTGACAGAGAGTTAATACCACCCTGTACCCATCATGATGCTGTAACAACCTAGCCAAGGTGACAGAGAGTTAATACCACCCTGTACCCATCATGATGCTGTAACAACCTAGCCAAGGTGTCAGACAGTTAATACCACCCTGTACCCATCATGATGACAGCTGTAACAACCTAGCCAAGGTGACAGTTAATACCACCCTGTACCCATCATGATGCTGTAACAACCTAGCCAAGGTGACAGAGAGTTAATACCACCCTGTACCCATCATGATGCTGTAACAACCTAGCCAAGGTGACAGTTAATACCACCCTGTACCCATCATGATGTTGTAACAACCTAGCCAAGGTGACAGAGAGTTAATACCACCCTGTACCCATCATGATGCTGTAACAACCTAGCCAAGGTGACAGTTAATACCACCCTGTACCCATCATGATGCTGTAACAACCTAGCCAAGGTGACAGAGAGTTAATACCACCCTGTACCCATCATGATGCTGTAACAACCTAGCCAAGGTGACAGAGAGTTAATACCACCCTGTACCCATCATGATGTTGTAACAACCTAGCCAAGGTGACAGAGAGTTAATACCACCCTGTACCCATCATGATGCTGTAACAACCTAGCCAAGGTGACAGTTAATACCACCCTGTACCCATCATGACGCTGTAACAACCTAGCCAAGGTGACAGTTAATACCACCCTGTACCCATCATGATGTTGTAACAACCTAGCCAAGGTGACAGTTAATACCACCCTGTACCCATCATGACGTTGTAACAACCTAGCCAAGGTGTCAGAGAGTTAATACCACCCTGTACCCATCATGACGTTGTAACAACCTAGCCAAGGTGACAGTTAATACCACCCTGTACCCATCATGATGCTGTAACAACCTAGCCAAGGTGTCAGAGAGTTAATACCACCCTGTACCCATCATGATGCTGTAACAACCTAGCCAAGGTGACAGTTAATACCACCCTGTACCCATCATGATGCTGTAACAACCTAGCCAAGGTGACAGTTAATACCACCCTGTACCCATCATGATGCTGTAACAACCTAGCCAAGGTGACAGAGAGTTAATACCACCCTGTACCCATCATGATGCTGTAACAACCTAGCCAAGGTGACAGAGAGTTAATACCACCCTGTACCCATCATGATGTTGTAACAACCTAGCCACCCTGTACCCATCATGGTGACAGTTAATACCACCCTGTACCCATCATGATGCTGTAACAACCTAGCCAAGGTGTTAATACCACCCTGTACCCATCATGATGCTGTAACAACCTGGCCAAGGTGACAGTTAATACCACCCTGTACCCATCATGATGCTGTAACAACCTAGCCAAGGTGACAGAGAGTTAATACCACCCTGTACCCATCATGATGTTGTAACAACCTAGCCAAGGTGACAGAGAGTTAATACCACCCTGTACCCATCATGATGCTGTAACAACCTAGCCAAGGTGACAGAGAGTTAATACCACCCTGTACCCATCATGATGGTGACAGTTAATAACCCTAGCCAATGGTGACAGTTAATACCACCCTGTACCCATCATGATGCTGTAACAACCTAGCCAAGGTGACAGAGAGTTAATACCACCCTGTACCCATCATGATGTTGTAACAACCTAGCCAAGGTGACAGAGAGTTAATACCACCCTGTACCCATCATGATGCTGTAACAACCTAGCCAAGGTGACAGAGAGTTAATACCACCCTGTACCCATCATGATGCTGTAACAACCTAGCCAAGGTGACAGAGAGTTAATACCACCCTGTACCCATCATGATGCTGTAACAACCTAGCCAAGGTGACAGAGAGTTAATACCACCCTGTACCCATCATGATGCTGTAACAACCTAGCCAAGGTGACAGTTAATACCACCCTGTACCCATCATGATGCTGTAACAACCTAGCCAAGGTGTCAGAGAGTTAATACCACCCTGTACCCATCATGATGCTGTAACAACCTAGCCAAGGTGACAGAGAGTTAATACCACCCTGTACCCATCATGATGCTGTAACAACCTGGCCAAGGTGACAGTTAATACCACCCTGTACCCATCATGATGCTGTAACAACCTAGCCAAGGTGACAGTTAATACCACCCTGTACCCATCATGACGTTGTAACAACCTAGCCAAGGTGACAGAGAGTTAATACCACCCTGTACCCATCATGATGCTGTAACAACCTAGCCAAGGTGTCAGAGAGTTAATACCACCCTGTACCCATCATGATGCTGTAACAACCTAGCCAAGGTCACAGTTAATACCACCCTGTACCCATCATGATGCTGTAACAACCTAGCCAAGGTGGCAGTTAATACCACCCTGTACCCATCATGATGTTGTAACAACCTAGCCAAGGTGTCAGAGAGTTAATACCACCCTGTACCCATCATGATGTTGTAACAACCTAGCCAAGGTGACAGTTAATACCACCCTGTACCCATCATGATGTTGTAACAACCTAGCCAAGGTGGCAGTTAATACCACCCTGTACCCATCATGATGTTGTAACAACCTAGCCAAGGTGACAGTTAATACCACCCTGTACCCATCATGATGTTGTAACAAGCCAAGGTGACTAGCCAAGGTGACAGCCAAGGTGACAGTTAATACCACCCTGTACCCATCATGATGCTGTAACAACCTAGCCAAGGTGTCAGAGAGTTAATACCACCCTGTACCCATCATGATGCTGTAACAACCTAGCCAAGGTGACAGAGAGTTAATACCACCCTGTACCCATCATGATGCTGTAACAACCTAGCCAAGGTGACAGAGAGTTAATACCACCCTGTACCCATCATGATGCTGTAACAACCTAGCCAAGGTGACAGTTAATACCACCCTGTACCCATCATGATGTTGTAACAACCTAGCCAAGGTGTCAGAGAGTTAATACCACCCTGTACCCATCATGATGCTGTAACAACCTAGCCAAGGTGACAGAGAGTTAATACCACCCTGTACCCATCATGATGCTGTAACAACCTAGCCAAGGTGACAGCAGTTAATACCACCCTGTACCCATCATGATGTTGTAACAACCTAGCCAAGGTGTCAGAGTTAATACCACCCTGTACCCATCATGATGCTGTAACAACCTAGCCAAGGTGTCAGAGAGTTAATACCACCCTGTACCCATCATGATGCTGTAACAACCTAGCCAAGGTGACAGTTAATACCACCCTGTACCCATCATGATGCTGTAACAACCTAGCCAAGGTGACAGAGAGTTAATACCACCCTGTACCCATCATGATGCTGTAACAACCTAGCCAAGGTGACAGAGAGTTAATACCACCCTGTACCCATCATGATGCTGTAACAACCTAGCCAAGGTGACAGTTAATACCACCCTGTACCCATCATGATGTTGTAACAACCTAGCCAAGGTGACAGAGAGTTAATACCACCCTGTACCCATCATGATGCTGTAACAACCTAGCCAAGGTGACAGAGAGTTAATACCACCCTGTACCCATCATGATGCTGTAACAACCTAGCCAAGGTGGCAGTTAATACCACCCTGTACCCATCATGATGTTGTAACAACCTAGCCAAGGTGTCAGAGAGTTAATACCACCCTGTACCCATCATGATGTTGTAACAACCTAGCCAAGGTGTCAGAGAGTTAATACCACCCTGTACCCATCATGATGCTGTAACAACCTAGCCAAGGTGACAGTTAATACCACCCTGTACCCATCATGATGTTGTAACAACCTAGCCAAGGTGACTGTACCCATCATGATGTTGTAACAACCTAGCCAAGGTGACAGAGAGTTAATACCACCCTGTACCCATCATGATGCTGTAACAACCTAGCCAAGGTGACAGAGAGTTAATACCACCCTGTACCCATCATGATGCTGTAACAACCTAGCCAAGGTGACAGAGAGTTAATACCACCCTGTACCCATCATGATGCTGTAACAACCTAGCCAAGGTGACAGAGAGTTAATACCACCCTGTACCCATCATGATGCTGTAACAACCTAGCCAAGGTGGCAGTTAATACCACCCTGTACCCATCATGATGTTGTAACAACCTAGCCAAGGTGTCAGAGAGTTAATACCACCCTGTACCCATCATGATGCTGTAACAACCTAGCCAAGGTGACAGTTAATACCACCCTGTACCCATCATGATGCTGTAACAACCTAGCCAAGGTGACAGAGAGTTAATACCACCCTGTACCCATCATGATGCTGTAACAACCTAGCCAAGGTGTCAGAGAGTTAATACCACCCTGTACCCATCATGATGCTGTAACAACCTAGCCAAGGTGACAGAGAGTTAATACCACCCTGTACCCATCATGATGTTGTAACAACCTAGCCAAGGTGACAGAGAGTTAATACCACCCTGTACCCATCATGATGCTGTAACAACCTAGCCAAGGTGACAGTTAATACCACCCTGTACCCATCATGATGTTGTAACAACCTAGCCAAGGTGTCAGAGAGTTAATACCACCCTGTACCCATCATGATGCTGTAACAACCTAGCCAAGGTGACAGAGAGTTAATACCACCCTGTACCCATCATGATGCTGTAACAACCTAGCCAAGGTGTCAGAGAGTTAATACCACCCTGTACCCATCATGATGCTGTAACAACCTAGCCAAGGTGACAGAGAGTTAATACCACCCTGTACCCATCATGATGTTGTAACAACCTAGCCAAGGTGACAGAGAGTTAATACCACCCTGTACCCATCATGATGCTGTAACAACCTAGCCAAGGTGACAGTTAATACCACCCTGTACCCATCATGATGTTGTAACAACCTAGCCAAGGTGTCAGAGAGTTAATACCACCCTGTACCCATCATGATGTAACAACCTAGCCAAGGTGACAGAAGTTAATACCACCCTGTAGCCAATGATGCTGACAAGAGTTAATACCACCCTGTACCCATCATGATGTTGTAACAACCTAGCCAAGGTGACAGAGAGTTAATACCACCCTGTACCCATCATGATGCTGTAACAACCTAGCCAAGGTGACAGTTAATACCACCCTGTACCCATCATGATGTTGTAACAACCTAGCCAAGGTGACAGAGAGTTAATACCACCCTGTACCCATCATGATGTTGTAACAACCTAGCCAAGGTGACAGAGAGTTAATACCACCCTGTACCCATCATGATGCTGTAACAACCTAGCCAAGGTGACAGAGAGTTAATACCACCCTGTACCCATCATGATGCTGTAACAACCTAGCCAAGGTGACAGAGAGTTAATACCACCCTGTACCCATCATGATGCTGTAACAACCTAGCCAAGGTGACAGTTAATACCACCCTGTACCCATCATGATGCTGTAACAACCTAGCCAAGGTGACAGAGAGTTAATACCACCCTGTACCCATCATGATGCTGTAACAACCTAGCCAAGGTGACAGTTAATACCACCCTGTACCCATCATGATGCTGTAACAACCTAGCCAAGGTGACAGAGAGTTAATACCACCCTGTACCCATCATGATGCTGTAACAACCTAGCCAAGGTGACAGTTAATACCACCCTGTACCCATCATGATGTTGTAACAACCTAGCCAAGGTGTCAGAGAGTTAATACCACCCTGTACCCATCATGATGCTGTAACAACCTAGCCAAGGTGACAGTTAATACCACCCTGTACCCATCATGATGCTGTAACAACCTAGCCAAGGTGACAGTTAATACCACCCTGTACCCATCATGATGCTGTAACAACCTAGCCAAGGTGACAGTTAATACCACCCTGTACCCATCATGATGCTGTAACAACCTAGCCAAGGTGACAGTTAATACCACCCTGTACCCATCATGATGCTGTAACAACCTAGCCAAGGTGACAGTTAATACCACCCTGTACCCATCATGATGTTGTAACAACCTAGCCAAGGTGACAGAGAGTTAATACCACCCTGTACCCATCATGATGCTGTAACAACCTAGCCAAGGTGACAGAGAGTTAATACCACCCTGTACCCATCATGATGCTGTAACAACCTAGCCAAGGTGACAGTTAATACCACCCTGTACCCATCATGATGTTGTAACAACCTAGCCAAGGTGACAGAGAGTTAATACCACCCTGTACCCATCATGATGCTGTAACAACCTAGCCAAGGTGACAGAGAGTTAATACCACCCTGTACCCATCATGATGCTGTAACAACCTAGCCAAGGTGACAGAGAGGTAATACCACCCAGGTTGTTGAGCTAAATTAGCCCTGAAATATATGCTGCTTTTCAACACCTTGGAAGAAATGATTTGAATTAAAGAAATGAAAGAAATGAAGTCACTGGTCTCTAACACCCTTGAAATGCAGCTCCTCTAAGATGTGTCTCAAATGCAGGATGAGCACCATTAGTTTATCAAAGATTCTAACAGGCTTCACAGATTAAAAAATCAGAGATTCTGACAGGCTTCATAGATTCAACTTCAGAGATTCTTACAGGCTTCATAGATTCAACTTCAGAGATTCTTACAGGCTTCATAGATTCAACTACAGAGATTCTTACAGGCTTCACAGATTCAACTTCAGAGACTCTTACAGGCTTCACAGATTCAACTACAGAGATTATTACAGGCTTCACAGATTCAACTTCAGAGACTCTTACAGGCTTCACAGATTCAAATTCAGAGATTCTTACAGGCTTCATAGATTCAACTTCAGAGATTCTTACAGGCTTCACAGATTCAACTACAGAAATATAGAATACATTCCTGTCTAATTTGTGACACTAACCAACGAGTGTAACCAAGCCCCCACTTCTCCAGGTGAGTAATATTTTCTGTGTGGGAGAGTTTCAGAAAAGCAAAGGACATCAAAGTAATATTGTATACATACTGTATATTCATAGCTGATATCAAATGTCATACATGGCTGTTGTTCATTTGAATCCCACACAGAGAGCAACAGACGCTACGGCAACAGACGCTACCGCAACAGACGCTACCGCAACAGACGCTACCGCAACAGACGATACCGCAATAGACGCTACGGCAACAGACGCTACGGCAACAGACGCTACCGCAACAGACGCTACCGCAACAGACGCTACCGCAACAGACGATACCGCAATAGACGCTACGGCAACAGACGATACCGCAATAGACGCTACGGCAACAGACGCTACCGCAACAGACGCTACCGCAACAGACGCTACGGCAACAGACGCTACCGCAACAGACGCTACCGCAACAGACGCTACGGCAACAGACGCTATAGCAACAGACGCTATAGCAACAGACGCTATAGCAACAGACGCTACGGCAACAGACACTATAGCAACAGAGCAGGGAGGGAGAGTTACAACGCCTGTGTAGTGCAAATGAATGAGAACAGAGTGAACGTTTGCCTAGTTCTTCCAATACATTACACACGGTATTGGTCCTGTCCTACTGTGACATACAACACGGACAAATATATAGGCCTATCTGAAATGCAACCATATACACAATACTGTCATACTGCCACAAGAAATCATGTGATGTTGAAGAGAAGCTCCACAAAGACTGAGCACAACCAATAGGTTGGTCATCGTCCCAATAACGCTGTACATCTACCAATACCAATTATACCTGCAAAAGCAACCAAAGAAACTATTTACTTTAGGAAGTCAAACGAAGAGATTCAATCGACTAATACTAAACGTGTGCATTTAACATAAAAACGGCTATATATATATATATATATATATATATATATATATATATATATATATATATATATATATATCCTCTATATTTAGGATTTTGATCGTCAACAAAAGTTGATTTGAGCTTCGGTCAGCGACATTTTAAATTGTAAATAAAGTACATTTTAAATAAAAGCTGACAGGATGTAATACATCACCATCCATCCAGACAGACTGACAGACAGGATGTAATACATCACCATCCAGACAGACAGACTGACAGGATGTAATACATCACCATCCATCCAGACAGACTGACAGACAGGATGTAATACATCACCATCCATCCAGACAGACTGACAGACAGGATGTAATACATCACCATCCATCCAGACAGACAGGATGTAATACATCACCATCCATCCAGACAGACAGGATGTAATACACCACCATCCATCCAGACAGACAGACAGACAGGATGTAATACATCACCATCCATCCAGACAGACTGACAGACAGGATGTAATACACCACCATCCATCCAGACAGACAGACAGACAGGATGTAATACATCACCATCCAGACAGACAGACAGGATGTAATACATCACCATCCATCCAGACTGACAGGATGTAATACATCACCATCCAGACAGACTGACAGACAGACAGACAGACAGGATGTAATACATCACCATCCATCCAGACAGACAGGATGTAATACATCACCATCCAGACAGACAGACAGGATGTAATACATCACCATCCAGACAGACAGACAGGATGTAATACACCACCATCCAGACAGACAGCACATCAGCACATCACCATCCAGACTGACAGACAGGATGTAATACATCACCATCCATCCAGACAGACATACAGGATGTAATACATCACCATCCAGAAAGACTGACAGGATGTAATACATCACCATCCATCCAGACAGACAGGATGTAATACATCACCATCCAGACAGACAGACAGGATGTAATACATCACCATCCATCCAGACAGACTGACAGACAGGATGTAATACACCACCATCCATCCAGACAGACAGACAGACAGGATGTAATACATCACCATCCAGACAGACAGACAGGATGTAATACATCACCATCCATCCAGACTGACAGGATGTAATACATCACCATCCAGACAGACTGACAGACAGACAGACAGACAGACAGGATGTAATACATCACCATCCAGACAGACAGACAGGATGTAATACATCACCATCCATCCAGACAGACAGGATGTAATACATCACCATCCAGACAGACAGACAGGATGTAATACATCACCATCCAGACAGACTGACAGGATGTAATACATCACCATCCAGACAGACAGGATGTAATACATCACCATCCAGACAGACAGACAGGATGTAATACATCACCATCCAGACAGACAGACTGACAGGATGTAATACATCACCATCCAGACAGACTGACAGGATGTAATACATCACCATCCAGACAGACAGGATGTAATACATCACCATCCAGACAGACAGACAGGATGTAATACATCACCATCCAGACAGACAGACTGACAGGATGTAATACATCACCATCCAGACAGACAGGATGTAATACATCACCATCCATCCAGACAGACAGACAGACAGACAGACAGACAGACAGACAGGAGGTAATACATCACCATCCAGACAGACTGACAGGATGTAATACATCACCATCCAGACAGACAGACAGGATGTAATACATCACCATCCAGACAGACAGGATGTAATACATCACCATCCAGACAGACAGGATGTAATACATCACCATCCAGACAGACAGGATGTAATACATCACCATCCAGACAGACAGGATGTAATACATCACCATCCAGACAGACAGGATGTAATACATCACCATCCAGACTGACAGGATGTAATACATCACCATCCAGACTGACAGGATGTAATACATCACCATCCAGACAGACAGACAGGATGTAATACATCACCATCCAGACAGACAGGATGTAATACATCACCATCCATCCAGACAGACAGACAGGATGTAATACATCACCATCTAGACAGACAGACAGGATGTAATACATCACCATCCAGACAGACAGACAGACAGGATGTAATACATCACCATGAAGACAGACAGACAGACAGGATGTAACACATCACCATCCAGACAGACTGACAGACAGACAGACTGACAGGATGTAATACATCACCATCCAGACAGACAGACAGACAGGATGTAATACATCACCATGAAGACAGACAGACAGACAGGATGTAATACATCACCATCCAGACAGACTGACAGACAGACAGACAGACAGACAGGATGTAATACATCACCATCCATCTAGACAGACAGACTGACAGGATGTAATACATCACCATCCAGACTGACAGGATGTTTTACATCACCATCCAGACTGACAGGATGTAATACATCACCATCCAGACTGACAGGATGTTTTACATCACCATCCAGACTGACAGGATGTAATACATCACCATCCAGACTGACAGGATGTTTTACATCACCATCCAGACTGACAGGATGTAATACATCACCATCCAGACAGACAGGATGTAATACATCACCATCCAGACAGACAGGATGTAATACATCACCATCCATCCAGACAGACAGACAGGATGTAATACATCACCATCCAGACAGACAGGATGTAATACATCACCATCCAGACTGACAGGATGTAATACATCACCATCCAGACTGACAGGATGTAATACATCACCATCCAGACAGACAGACAGACAGACAGGATGTAATACATCACCATCCATCCATCCAGACAGACAGGATGTAATACATCACCATCCAGACAGACTGACAGGATGTAATACATCACCATCCAGACTGACAGGATGTAATACACCACCATCCATCCAGACAGACAGACAGGATGTAATACACCACCATCCAGACAGACAGACAGGATGTAATACACCACCATCCAGACAGACAGACAGGATGTAATACATCACCATCCATCCAGACAGACAGGATGTAATACATCACCATCCATCCAGACAGACAGGATGTAATACATCACCATCCAGACAGACAGACAGACAGGATGTAATACATCACCATCCAGACAGACAGACAGACAGACAGACAGACAGACAGACAGACAGACAGACAGACAGACAGACAGACAGACAGACAGGATGTACTACATCACCATCCAGACAGACTGACAGACAGGATGTAATACACCACCATCCAGACAGACAGACAGGATGTAATACATCACCATCCATCCAGACAGACAGGATGTAATACATCACCATCCATCCAGACAGACTGACAGGATGTAGTACATCACCATCCATCCAGACAGACAGACAGGATGTAATACACCACCATCCAGACAGACTGACAGGATGTAATACACCACCATCCAGACAGACAGACAGGATGTAATACATCACCATCCATCCAGACAGACAGGATGTAATACATCACCATCCATCCAGACAGACAGGATGTAATACATCACCATCCAGACAGACAGACAGACAGACAGGATGTAATACATCACCATCCAGACAGACAGACAGACAGACAGACAGACAGACAGACAGACAGACAGACAGACAGACAGACAGACAGACAGACAGACAGACAGACAGACAGACAGGATGTACTACATCACCATCCAGACAGACTGACAGACAGGATGTAATACACCACCATCCAGACAGACAGACAGGATGTAATACATCACCATCCATCCAGACAGACAGACAGACAGGATGTAATACATCACCATCCAGACAGACTGACAGGATGTAATACATCACCATCCATCCAGACAGACAGACAGACAGACAGACTGACAGGATGTAATACATCACCATCCATCCATACAGACAGACAGGATGTAATACACCACCATCCAGACTGACAGGATGTAATACATTACCATCCATCCAGACAGACAGACAGGATGTAATACACCACCATCCAGACAGACAGACAGGATGTAATACACCACCATCCAGACAGACAGACAGGATGTAATACATCACCATCCATCCAGACAGACAGGATGTAATACATCACCATCCATCCAGACAGACAGGATGTAATACATCACCATCCAGACAGACAGACAGACAGACAGACAGACAGGATGTAATACATCACCATCCAGACAGACAGACAGACAGACAGACAGACAGACAGACAGACAGACAGACAGACAGACAGACAGACACAGACAGACAGACAGACAGACAGACAGACAGGATGTACTACATCACCATCCAGACAGACTGACAGACAGGATGTAATACACCACCATCCAGACAGACAGACAGTATGTAATACATCACCATCCATCCAGACAGACAGACAGACAGGATGTAATACATCACCATCCAGACAGACTGACAGGATGTAATACATCACCATCCATCCAGACAGACAGACAGACAGACAGACTGACAGGATGTAATACATCAACATCCATCCATACAGACAGACAGGATGTAATACACCACCATCCAGACTGACAGGATGTAATACATTACCATCCATCCAGACAGACAGACAGGATGTAATACATCACCATCCATCCAGACAGACAGACAGGATGTAATACACCACCATCCAGACAGACAGACAGGATGTAATACATCACCATCCATCCAGACTGACAGGATGTAATACATCACCATCCATCCAGACTGACAGGATGTAATACATCACCATCCATCCAGACAGACAGGATGTAATACATCACCATCCATCCATCCAGACAGACAGACAGACAGGATGTAATACATCACCATCCATCCAGACAGACAGACAGACAGACAGACAGGATGTAATACATCACCATCCAGACAGACAGACAGGATGTAATACATCGCCATCCAGACAGACAGAAAGACAGACAGGATGTAATACATCACCATCCAGACAGACAGACAGGATGTAATACATCACCATCCATCCAGACTGACAGGATGTAATACATCACCATCCATCCAGACTGACAGGATGTAATACATCACCATCCAGACAGACAGACAGACAGACAGACAGACAGACAGACAGACAGACAGACAGACAGACAGACAGACAGACAGACAGACAGACAGACAGACAGACAGACAGGATGTAATACACCACCATCCAGACTGACAAGATGTAATACATCACCATCCAGACAGACAGACAGGATGTAATACACCACCATCCAGACAGACAGACAGGATGTAATACATCACCATCCATCCAGACAGACAGACAGGATGTAATACATCACCATCCAGACTGACTGACAGACAGACAGGATGTAATACATCACCATCCATCCATCCAGACAGACTGACAGGATGTAATACATCACCATCCATCCAGACAGACTGACAGGATGTAATACATCACCATCCATCCAGACTGACAGACAGACAGGATGTAATACATCACAATCCATCCATCCATCCAGACAGACAGACAGGATGTAATACATCACCATCCATCCAGACAGACTGACAGACAGGATGTAATACATCACCATCCAGACAGACAGACAGACAGACAGACAGACAGACAGACAGACAGACAGACAGGATGTAATACACCACCATCCATCCAGACAGGATGTAATACATCACCATCCATCCAGACAGACTGACAGGATGTAATACATCACCATCCATCCAGACAGACAGACAGACAGACAGACAGACAGACAGACAGACAGGATGTAATACACCACCATCCATCCAGACAGACTGACAGGATGTAATACATCACCATCCATCCAGACAGACAGACAGACAGACAGACAGACAGACTGACAGGATGTAATACATCACCATCCATCCAGACAGACTGACAGACAGGATGTAATACATCACCATCCAGACAGACTGACAGACAGGATGTAATACACCACCATCCATCCAGACAGACAGACAGACAGGATGTAATACACCACCATCCATCCAGACAGACAGACAGACAGGATGTAATACATCACCATCCATCCCAGACAGACAGACAGACAGGATGTAATACATCACCATCCAGACAGACAGACAGACAGGATGTAATACATCACCATGAAGACAGACAGACAGACAGGATGTAATACATCACCATCCAGACAGACTGACAGACAGACAGACAGACAGACAGACAGACAGACATCACCATCCATCAGACAGACAGACAGACAGGATGTAATACATCACCATCCAGACAGACTGACAGGATGTAATACATCACCATCAGACAGACTGACAGGATGTAATACATCACCATCCAGACAGACAGGATGTTACATCACCATCCAGACACTCACAGACAGACAGACTGACAGGATGTAATACATCACCATCCAGACAGACAGACAGGATGTTTTACATCACCATCCAGACTGACAGGATGTAATACATCACCATCCAGACAGACAGGATGTAATACATCACCATCCAGACAGACAGGATGTAATACATCACCATCCATCCAGACAGACAGACAGGATGTAATACATCATCCATCTGACAGACAGACAGGATGTAATACATCACCATCCAGACTGACAGGATGTAATACATCACCATCCAGACTGACAGGATGTAATACATCACCATCCATCCAGACTGACAGACAGACAGGATGTAATACATCACCATCCATCCATCCAGACAGACAGACAGGATGTAATACATCATCCATCCAGACAGACTGACAGGATGTAATACATCACCATCCAGACAGACAGATGACAGACACAGACACCATCCAGACAGACAGACAGACAGACAGGATGTAATACACCACCATCCATCCAGACAGACTGACAGACAGATGTAATACATCACCATCCATCCAGACAGGATGTAATAATACATCCACCATCCAGACAGACAGACAGGATGTAATACATCACCATCCATCCAGACAGACAGGATGTAATACATCACCATCCATCCAGACAGACACAGGATGTAATACATCACCAGACCACAGGATCCAGACATCACCATCCAGACAGACAGGATGTAATACATCACCATCCAGACAGACAGACAGGATGTAATACATCACCATCCAGACAGACAGGATGTAATACATCACCATCCATCCAGACAGACAGACAGGATGTAATACATCACCATCCATCCAGACAGACAGGATGTAATACATCACCATCCAGACAGACAGACTGACAGGATGTAATACATCACCATCCATCCAGACAGACTGACAGACAGGATGTAATACATCACCATCCATCCAGACAGACAGACAGACAGGATGTAATACATCACCATCCAGACAGACAGGATGTAATACACCACCATCCATCCAGACAGACTGACAGGATGTAATACATCACCATCCATCCAGACAGACTGACAGGATGTAATACATCACCATCCAGACAGACAGACAGGATGTAATACATCACCATCCAGACAGACAACAGGATGTAATACATCACCATCCAGACAGACAGGATTTAATACATCACCATCCAGACAGACAGACAGGATGTAATACATCACCATCCACTCCAGACAGACAGACAGGATGTAATACATCACCATCCATCCAGACAGTAAAACACCACCATCCATCCCAGACAGACAGACAGACAGGATGTAATACACCACCATCCATCCAGACAGACAGACAGACAGGATGTAATACATCACCATCCAGACAGACAGACAGACAGACAGGATGTAATACATCACCATCCATCCAGACTGACAGACAGGATGTAATACACCACCATCCATCAGACAGACAGACTGACAGGATGTAATACATCACCATCCATCCAGACAGACAGACAGACAGACTGACAGGATGTAATACATCACCATCCAGACAGACAGACAGACAGACAGGATGTAATACATCACCATCCAGACAGACAGACAGACAGACAGACAGACATCCAGACAGACAGACAGACAGACAGGATGCCAATACATCATCACCATCCAGACAGACAGACAGGATGTAATACATCACCATCCAGACAGACAGACTGACAGGATGTAATACATCACCATCCAGACAGACTGACAGGATGTAATACATCACCATCCAGACTGACAGGATGTAATACATCACCATCCATCCAGACAGACAGACAGACAGACAGACAGACAGACAGACAGACAGACAGACAGACAGACAGACAGACAGACAGACAGACAGACAGACAGACAGATCCATCCCAGACAGACAGGATGTAATACACACCATCCATCCAGACAGACTGAAGATGTAGCCATCACCATCACCATCCAGACAGACAGACAGGATGACAGACAGACAGACAGACACCACCAGACCAGACAGACAGACAGGATGTAATACATCACCATCCATCCAGACAGACAGACAGGATGACAGACAGACAGACAGGATCCAGACATCACCATGACAGACAGACAGGATGTAATACATCATCCATCCATCCATCCAGACAGACTGACAGGACAGACAGACAGACAGACCATCCATCCAGACAGACAGACAGACAGACAGACAGACATCACCATCCATCCAGACATCCAGACAGACAGGATGTAATACATCACCATCAATCCATCCATCCATCCAGACAGACAGACAGGATGTAATACATCACCATCCATCCAGACAGACAGACAGACAGGATGTAATACATCACCATCCATCCAGACAGACAGACTGACAGGATGTAATACATCACCATCCATCCAGACAGACAGACTGACAGGATGTAATACATCACCATCCATCCAGACAGGATGACAGGATGTAATACATCACCATCCATCCAGACCATCCTGACAGACAGACAGACAGATCACAGACAGACAGACATCCAGACAGACAGACAGACAGACAGACAGACAGACAGACAGGATGTAATACATCAACATCCATCCAGACAGACTGACAGACAGGATGTAATACATCACCATCCATCCAGACAGACCAGACAGACAGACAGACAGACTGACAGGATCACCATACATCACCATCCATCCAGACAGACTGACAGACAGGATGTAATACATCACCATCCAGACAGACAGACTGGCAGGATGTAATACATCACCAGACATCCAGACAGGATGTAATACATCACCATCCAGACAGACAGGATGTAATACATCACCATCCAGACCAGACAGGATGTAATACATCACCATCCAGACAGACAGGATGTAATACATCACCATCCATCCAGACAGACAGACAGGATGTAATACATCACCATCCATCCAGACAGACAGGATGTAATACACCACCATCCATCCAGACAGACTGACAGGATGTAATACATCACCATCCATCCAGACAGACTGACAGACAGGATGTAATACATCATCCATCCAGACAGACAGACAGACAGGATGTAATACATCACCATCCAGACAGACAGGATGTAATACATCACCATCCATCCAGACAGACTGACAGGATGTAATACATCACCATCCATCCAGACAGACTGACAGGATGTTTTACATCACCATCCAGACAGACAGACAGGATGTAATACATCACCATCCAGACAGACAGACAGGATGTAATACATCACCATCCAGACAGACAGGATTTAATACATCACCATCCAGACAGACAGGATGTTTTACATCACCATCTAGACAGACTGACAGGATGTAATACATCACCATCCAGACAGACAGACAGACAGACAGACAGACAGACAGACAGACAGACAGACAGACAGACAGGATTTAATACATCACCATCCAGACAGACAGACAGGATGTAATACATCACCATCCAGACAGACTGACAGGATGTAATACATCACCATCCAGACAGACAGGAGGTAATACATCACCATCCAGACAGACAGACAGGATGTAATACATCACCATCCAGACAGACTGACAGGATGTAATACATCACCATCCAGACAGACAGGATGTAATACATCACCATCCAGACAGACAGACAGGATGTAATACATCACCATCCAGACAGACAGACTGACAGGATGTAATACATCACCATCCAGACTGACAGGATGTAATACATCACCATCCAGACAGACAGACTGACAGGATGTAATACATCACCATCCATCCATCCAGACAGACAGACAGACAGACAGACAGGATGTAATACATCACCATCCATCCATCCAGACAGACAGACAGACAGACAGGATGTAATACATCACCATCCATCCAGACAGACAGACAGGATGTAATACATCACCATCCAGACAGACAGACAGACAGACAGGATGTAATACATCACCATCCAGACAGACTGACAGACAGGATGTAATACATCACCATCCAGACAGACAGACAGGATGTAATACATCACCATCCAGACAGACAGACAGGATGTAATACATCACCATCCAGACAGACTGACAGACAGGATGTAATACATCACCATCCAGACAGACTGACAGACAGGATGTAATACATCACCATCCATCCAGACAGACAGACAGACAGACAGGATGTAATACATCACCATCCAGACAGACTGACAGACAGGATGTAATACATCACCATCCAGACAGACAGACAGGATGTAATACATCACCATCCATCCAGACAGACAGACAGACAGGATGTAATACATCACCATCCATCCAGACAGACAGACAGGATGTAATACATCACCATCCAGACAGACAGACAGACCTCAGATAGCTCATGTCTGTCCTCAGATAGCTCATGTCTGTCCTCAGATAGCTCCTGTCTGGATAACTCCCGTCTGTCCTCAGATAGCTCCTGTCTGTCCTCAGATAACTCCCGCCTGTCCTCAGGTAACTCCCGTCTGTCC
Organism: Oncorhynchus gorbuscha; assembly: GCF_021184085.1. NCBI lineage: Eukaryota > Metazoa > Chordata > Actinopteri > Salmoniformes > Salmonidae > Oncorhynchus > Oncorhynchus gorbuscha. Next base: position 99,186,812 of record NC_060182.1, on the reverse strand, counting down.
TCAGATAACTCCCGTCTGTCCTCAGATAGCTCCCGTCTGTCCTCAGATAACTCCCGTCTGTCCTCAGATAACTCCCGTCTGTCCTCAGGTAACTCCCGTCTGTCCTCAGGTAACTCCCGTCTGTCCTCAGGTAACTCCCGTCTGTCCTCAGATAACTCCCGCCTGTCCTCAGATAACTCCCGCCTGTCCTCAGATAACTCCCGCCTGTCCTCAGATAACTCCGTCTGTCCTCAGATAACTCCCGCCTGTCCTCAGATAACTCCCGCCTGTCCTCAGATAACTCCGTCTGTCCTCAGATAACTCCGTCTGTCCTCAGATAACTCCGTCTGTCCTCAGATAACTCCCGTCTGTCCTCAGATAACTCCCGTCTGTCCTCGATAACTCCTGTCCGTCCTCAGATAGCTCCCGTCTGTCCTCAGATAACTCCTGTCTGTCCTCAGATAACTCCTGTCCGTCCTCAGATAACTCCCGTCTGTCCTCAGATAGCTCCTGTCTGTCCTCAGATAACTCCTGTCCGTCCTCAGATAACTCCCGCCTGTCCTCAGATAACTCCCGTCTGTCCTCAGATAACTCCTGTCCGTCCTCAGATAACTCCCGTCTGTCCTCAGATAGCTCCTGTCTGTCCTCAGGTAACTCCCGTCTGTCCTCAGGTAACTCCCGTCTGTCCTCAGGTAACTCCCGTCTGTCCTCAGGTAACTCCCGTCTGTCCTCAGATAACTCCCGTCTGTCCTCAGATAACTCCTGTCCGTCCTCAGATAACTCCCGTCTGTCCTCAGATAGCTCCTGTCTGTCCTCAGAAAGCTGACATACTTGAGGAGGAAATTTACAAAAAAAAATCTATAAAAATAATTGAAGAAAATCCGAATCATTGAACTGAGGAAAGTTGATTTGGTAAAATAAACCGGAACTGTTCAGGCCAAAGTAACTATATCCTGATTTCATTTGAGCGTTCAGAATCAGCTCAGGAGACAACAGCTTTTATATATATATATATATATCGATTTATTTTTAAAGTTGAGAACAAGTTCTCATTTACAACTGTGACCTGGCCAAGATAAAGCAAAGCAGTGCGACAAAAAAAACACAGAATTACACATGGAGTAAACAAACATACACTGAATAACACAACAAAATAACAAAATATATAAACAGTGTGTGTAAATGGAGTAAGGAGGCAAGGCAATAAATAGGCCATATAGTGACAAAGTAATTACAATTGATCAAATTACAGGCAATCGGGTGCCATTTAAGAAGAGCCTCTCTGTGCTTTGCTGTGTTAGAGATTCTATTGTATCCATTGTCTTTCAGCTGTATGGAGGTAACAATGTAGTCTCCTGTCAATTGAATGGGGATTTTTATCTGTCAGCTGTACACTGAGGCAACCAACAGGTTTCATAGCAACATGTTTATCTGCCATAGTGCCGAACGACAGAGGACTTAGTCAAGGTCAGTAGACCCAGTTAACAAGCTGTTTGCAATCCAGTCCCTGTAGAAACACCGGAACATGCCGTAAAAACACACTGAGACAGTCAGAGTAGCGATGCTATTTCTATACTGCCTCAGCCAGAGTAGCTATGCTGGTTCTATGCTGCTGGAATAACTATGCTGTTTCTATACCTCAGTCAGAATAACTATGCTGTTTCTATACTGCCTCAGCCAGAGTAACTATGCTGGTTCTATAGTGCCTCAGCCAGAGTAACTATGCTGGTTCTATACTGCCTCAGTCAGAGTAACTATGCTGGTTCTATACTGCCTCAGTCAGAGTAACTATGCTGGTTCTATACTGCCTCAGTCAGAGTAACTATGCTGGTTCTATACTGCCTCAGTCAGAGTAACTATGCTGGTTCTATACTGCCTCAGTCAGAGTAACTATGCTGGTTCTATACTGCCTCAGTCAGAGTAACTATGCTGGTTCTATACTGCCTGCCTATGCTGTTTCTATACTGCCTCAGTCAGAGTAACTATGCTGGTTCTATACTGCCTCAGTTCTGTTTCTATAGTGCCTCAGCCAGAGTAACTATGCTGGTTCTATACTGCCTCAGTCAGAGTAACTATGCTGGTTCTATACTGCCTCAGTCAGAGTAACTATGCTGGTTCTATACTGCCTCAGTCAGAGTAACTATGCTGTTTCTATACTGCCTCAGTCAGAGTAACTATGCTGGTTCTATACTGCCTCAGTCAGAGTAACTATGCTGTTTCTATACTGCCTCGGGTATTTTCATATCTCAGGGAAGGGTGTTGTTGTTATGCAGTGAGGTAAAGCAGGAGAGAGAGAAGGGGGAAAGAGGAGCCAGGCGAGAGGAGAGGGGAGAAGAGGATTGACATCAAAGCCAGGTTTCTTGCCACCAGAGAGACCGAGTGGAATAAATCTGCCCCAGAGTCTATTACTCATGGTGCACTGAGGGACGGTAATGAGGGCGTTGCAGCGATGAAAACACGTGTTACGGTGATGATTAACAGAGAGTTATGGGGATACTAAGGACGTTATGGTGTTGATTATGAGGGGGTCACAGTGTGGAATATGAGGGGTTACAGTGTGGAATATGAGGGGGTCACAGTGTGGAATATGGGGTTACAGTGTTGAATATGAGGGGGTCACAGTGTTAAATATGAGGGGGTTATGGTGGTGAATATGTAGGGTTAAAGTGTGGAATATGAGGGGGTTATGGTGTTGAATATGAGGGGGTCACAGTGTTGAATATGAGGGGGTCACAGTGTGGAATATGAGGGGGTTATGGTGGTGAATATGGGGTTACAGTGTTGAATATGAGGGGGTTATGGTGTTGAATATGAGGGAGTCACAGTGTGGAATATGAGGGGGTCACAGTGTGGAATATGAGGGGGTTACAGTGTTGAATATGAGGGGTTATGGTGTTGAATATGTGGGGATTACAGTGTGGAATATGAGGGGGTTATGGTGTTGAATATGAGGGGGTTACAGTGTTGAATATGAGGGGGTTACAGTATTGAATATGAGGGGGTTACAGTGTTGAATATGAGGGGGTCACAGTGTTGAATATGAGGGGTTACAGTATTGAATATGAGGGGGTTACAGTGTTGAATATGAGGGGGTCACAGTGTGGAATATGAGGGGTTACAGTGTGGAATATGAGGGGGTTATGGTGTTGAATATGAGGGTGTCACAGTGTTGAATATGAGGGGTCACAGTGTGGAATATGAGGGGGTCACAGTGTGGAATATGAGGGGGTTACAGTGTTGAATATGAGGGGTCACAGTGTTAAATATGAGGGGGTTATGGTGGTGAATATGTGGGGTTAAAGTGTGGAATATGAGGGGGTTATGGTGTTGAATATGAGGGGGTCACAGTGTTGAATATGAGGGGGTCACAGTGTGGAATATGAGGGGGTTATGGTGGTGAATATGTGGGGGTTACAGTGTGGAATATGAGGGGTTATGGTGGTGAATATGTGGGGTTACAGTGTTGAATATGAGGGGGTTATGGTGTTGAATATGAGGGAGTCACAGTGTGGAATATGAGGGGGTCACAGTGTGGAATATGAGGGGTTACAGTGTTGAATATGAGGGGGTTATGGTGTTGAATATGTGGGGATTACAGTGTGGAATATGAGGGGGTTATGGTGTTGAATATGAGGGGGTTACAGTGTTGAATATGAGGGGGTTACAGTATTGAATATGAGGGGGTTACAGTGTTGAATATGAGGGGGTCACAGTGTTGAATATGAGGGGGTTACAGTATTGAATATGAGGGGGTTACAGTGTTGAATATGAGGGGGTCACAGTGTGGAATATGAGGGGGTTACAGTGTGGATTATGAGGGGGTTATGGTGTTGAATATGAGGGGGTCACAGTGTTGAATATGAGGGGGTCACAGTGTGGAATATGAGGGGTCACAGTGTGGAATATGAGGGGTTACAGTGTTGAATATGAGGGGGTCACAGTGTTAAATATGAGGGGGTTATGGTGGTGAATATGTGGGGTTAAAGTGTGGAATATGAGGGGTTATGGTGTTGAATATGAGGGGGTTACAGTGTTGAATATGAGGGGGTCACAGTGTGGAATATGAGGGGTTACAGTGTGGATTATGAGGGGTTATGGTGTTGAATATGAGGGGGTCACAGTGTTGAATATGAGGGGTCACAGTGTGGAATATGAGGGGGTCACAGTGTGGAATATGAGGGGTTACAGTGTTGAATATGAGGGGGTCACAGTGTTAAATATGAGGGGTTATGGTGGTGAATATGTGGGGTTAAAGTGTGGAATATGAGGGGTTATGGTGTTGAATATGAGGGGTCACAGTGTTGAATATGAGGGGGTCACAGTGTGGAATATGAGGGGTTATGGTGGTGAATATGAGGGGTTACAGTGTTGAATATGAGGGGTTATGGTGTTGAATATGAGGGAGTCACAGTGTGGAATATGAGGGGGTCACAGTGTGGAATATGAGGGGTTACAGTGTTGAATATGAGGGGGTTATGGTGTTGAAAATGTGGGGATTACAGTGTGGAATATGAGGGGGTTATGGTGTTGAATATGAGGGGGTCACAGTGTTGAATATGAGGGGTTACAGTGTTGACTATGAGGGGGTTACAGTGTTGAATATGAGGGGGTCACAGTGTTGAATATGAGGGGGTCACCGTGTTGAATATGAGGGGGTTACAGTGTTGAATATGAGGGGGTTACAGTGTTGAATATGAGGGGGTTACAGTGTTGAATATGAGGTGGTTACAGTGTGGAATATGAGGGGTTACAGTGTTGACTATGAGGGGGTCACAGCATTGAATATGAGGGGTTAAAGTGTTGAATATGTGGGGGTTATGGTGTTGAATATGAGGGGTTACAGTGTTGAATATGAGGGGTTACAGTATTGAATATGAGGGGGTTACAGTGTTGAATATGAGGGGGTCACAGTGTTGAATATGAGGGGTTACAGTATTGAATATGAGGGGGTTACAGTGTTGAATATGGGGGTCACAGTGTGGAATATGAGGGGGTTACAGTGTGGAATATGAGGGGGTTATGGTGTTGAATATGAGGGGGTTACAGTGTTGACTATGAGGGGTCACAGTGTGGAATATGAGGGGGTTACAGTGTGGAATATGAGGGGGTTATGGTGTTGAATATGAGGGGGTTACAGTGTTGACTATGAGGGGGTCACAGTGTTGACTATGAGGGGGTCACAGTGTTGACTATGAGGGGGTCACAGTGTTGAATATGAGGGGGTTACGGTTAGCAGGTACAAGCTACAAGGAGAGGGGTTCTAGACAGTTAGCAGGTACAAGCTACAAGGAGAGGGGTTCTAGACAGTTAGCAGGTACAGGCTACAAGGAGAGGGGTTCTAGACAGTTAGCAGGTACAAGCTACAAGGAGAGGGGTTCTAGACAGTTAGCAGGTACAGGCTACAAGGAGAGGGGTTCTAGACAGTTAGCAGGTACAGGCTACAAGGAGAGGGGTTCTAGACAGTTAGCAGGTACAGGCTACAAGGAGAGGGGTTCTAGACAGTTAGCAGGTACAGGCTACAAGGAGAGGGGTTCTAGACAGTTAGCAGGTACAGGCTACAAGGAGAGGGGTTCTAGACAGTTAGCAGGTACAAGCTACAAGGAGAGGGGTTCTAGACAGTTAGCAGGTACAGGCTACAAGGAGAGGGGTTCTAGACAGTTAGCAGGTACAGGCTACAAGGAGAGGGGTTCTAGACAGTTAGCAGGTACAGGCTACAAGGAGAGGGGTTCTAGACAGTTAGCAGGTACAGGCTACAAGGAGAGGGGTTCTAGACAGTTAGCAGGTACAGGCTACAAGGAGAGGGGTTCTAGACAGTTAGCAGGTACAGGCTACAAGGAGAGGGGTTCTAGACAGTTAGCAGGTACAGGCTACAAGGAGAGGGGTTCTAGACAGTTAGCAGGTACAGGCTACAAGGAGAGGGGTTCTAGACAGTTAGCAGGTACAGGCTACAAGGAGAGGGGTTCTAGACAGTTAGCAGGTACAGGCTACAAGGAGAGGGGTTCTAGACAGTTAGCAGGTACAGGCTACAAGGAGAGGGGTTCTAGACAGTTAGCAGGTACAGGCTACAAGGAGAGGGGTTCTAGACAGTTAGCAGGTACAGGCTACAAGGAGAGGGTTCTAGACGGTTAGCAGGTACAGGCTACAAGGAGAGGGGTTCTAGACAGTTAGCAGGTACAGGCTACAAGGAGAGGGGTTCTAGACAGTTAGCAGGTACAGGCTACAAGGAGAGGGGTTCTAGACAGTTAGCAGGTACAGGCTACAAGGAGAGGGGTTCTAGACAGTTAGCAGGTACAGGCTACAAGGAGAGGGGTTCTAGACAGTTAGCAGGTACAGGCTACAAGGAGAGGGGTTCTAGACAGTTAGCAGGTACAGGCTACAAGGAGAGGGGTTCTAGACAGTTAGCAGGTACAGGCTACAAGGAGAGGGGTTCTAGACAGTTAGCAGGTACAGGCTACAAGGAGAGGGGTTCTAGACAGTTAGCAGGTACAGGCTACAAGGAGAGGGGTTCTAGACAGTTAGCAGGTACAGGCTACAAGGAGAGGGGTTCTAGACAGTTAGCAGGTACAGGCTACAAGGAGAGGGGTTCTAGACAGTTAGCAGGTACAGGCTACAAGGAGAGGGGTTCTAGACAGTTAGCAGGTACAGGCTACAAGGAGAGGGGTTCTAGACAGTTAGCAGGTAAAGGCTACAAGGAGAGGGGTTCTAGACGGTTAGCAGGTACAGGCTACAAGGAGAGGGGTTCTAGACAGTTAGCAGGTACAGGCTACAAGGAGAGGGGTTCTAGACAGTTAGCAGGTACAGGCTACAAGGAGAGGGGTTCTAGACGGTTAGCAGGTACAGGCTACAAGGAGAGGGGTTCTAGACACCTAATATTATGCCCTAACTTACACTACTGGGGAATTGTAATGTGTGTGCGTGCGTGCGTGTGTGTGTGTGTGTCAGATACCTAAGAAACCTTGAACAACCTGCACTTACACAGCAAAGTTTGCCATTTAACTGACGCTCTTAACCAGAGCAACTGTTTAGTGCATTCATCTTAAGTGATATGACTCAGATGCAGAATGTTAACAGTAGGGACAGGACACCCATATAAAACACCTCACCTGTTGTGGCTGAATAGATGCATCCTCTCCTTCCATTCAGGAGCTTGGGCTGATTTCAAGGTTTTACTGCTAACCTACAAAGCATTACATGGGCTTGCTCCTACCTATCTCTCTGATTTGGTCCTGCCGTACAGACCTACACGTACGCTACGGTCACAAGACGCAGGCCTTCTAATTGTCCCTAGAATTTCTAAGCAAACACCTGGAGGCAGGGCTTTCTCCTATAGAGCTCCATTTTTATGGAATGGTCTGCCTACCCATGTCAGAGACGCAAACTCGGTCTCAACCTTTAAGTCTTTACTGAAGACTCATCTCTTCCGTGGGTCATATGATTGAGTGTAGTCTGGCCCAGGGGTGTGAAGGTGAATGGCAAGGCACTGGAGTGAAGAACAGCCCTTGCTGTCTCTGCCTGGCCGGTTCCTCTCTTTCCACTGGGATTCTCTGACTCTAACCCTATTACAGGGGCTGAGTCACTGGCTTACTGGTGCTCTCCCATGCCGTCCCTAGGAGGGGTGTGTCACTTGAGTGGGTTGAGTCACTGACGTGATCTTCCTGTCTGGGTTGGCGCCCCCCCCCCCCCCTCGGGTTCGTGCAGTGGAGGAAATCTTTGTGTGCTATACTCTTCCTTGTCTCAGGATGGTAAGTTGGTGGTTGAAGATATCCCTCTAGTGGTGTGGGGGCTGTGCTTTGGCAAAGTTGAACAGTTGAAGTAGGAAGTTTACATACACTTTAGCCAACTACATTTAAACTCAGTTTTTCACAATTCTTGACATTTAGTCCTCGTGACAATTCCTTATCTTAGGTCAGTTAGGATCACCACTTCATTTTAAGAATGTGAAATGTCAGAATAATAGAGAGAATTCTTTATTTCAGCTTTTATTTCTTTCATCACATTCCCAGTGGGTCAGAAGTTTACATACACTCAATTAGTATTTGGTAGCATTGCCTTCAAATTGTTGAACTTGGGACAAACTTTTCGGGTAGCCTTCCACAAGCTTCCCACAATAAGTTGGGTGAATTTTGGCCCATTCCTCCTGACAGAGCTGGTGTAACTGAGTCAGGTTTGTAGGCCTCCTTGCTCACACATGCTTTTTCAGTTCTGCCCACAAATTTTATATAGGATTGAGGTCAGGGCTTTGTGATGGCCACTCCAATACCTTGACTTTGTTGTCCTTAACCTTGACTTTGATGTCCTTACCTTTGCGACCAAGCTTTAACTACCTTACTGATGTCTTGAGATGTTGCTTCAATATATCCACAGAATTTTCCACCCTCATGATGCCATCTATTTTGTGAAGTGCACCAGTCCCTCCTGCAGTAAAAGCACGCCCATAACATGATGCTGTCGTGCTTCACGGTTGGGATGGTGTTCTTCGGCTTGCAAGCACCCCCTTTTTCCTCTAAACATAACGATGGTCATTATGGCCAAACAGTTCTATTGTTGTTTCATCAGACCAGAGGACACTCCAAAAAGTAAAATATTTGTCCCCATGTGCAGTTGAAAACCGTAGTCTGGCTTTTTTATTGTGGTTTTGGAGCAGTGGCTTCTTCCTTGTTGAGCGGCCTTTCAGGTTATGTCGATATAGGACTTGTTTTACTGTGGATATAGATTTGTACCCGTTTCCTCCAGCATCTTCACCAGGTCCTTTACTGTTGTTCTGGGATTGATTTGCACTTTTAACACCAAAGTACGTTCATCTCTAGGAGACAGAACGCGTTTCCTTCCTGAGCGGTATGACGGCTGCGTGGTCCCATGGTGTTTATACTTGAGTACTATTGTTTGTAAAGATGAACGTGGTACCTTCAGGCATTTGGAAATTGCACCCAAGGATGAACCAGACTTGTGGAGGTCTACAATTTTTTTTCATAGGTCTTGGCTGATTTCTTCTGATTTTCCCATGATGTCAAGCAAGGAGGCACTGAGGTTGAAGGTAGGCCTTGAAATATATCCACAGGTACACCTCCAATTGACTCAAATGATGTCAATTAGCCTATCAGAAGCTTCTAGAGCCATGACATCATTTTCTGGAATTTTCCAAGCTGTTTAAAGGCACAGACAACTTAGTGTATGTAAACTTCTGACCCACTGGAATTGTGATACAGTGAATTATAAGTGAAATAATCTGTATGAAAACAATTATTGGAAAAATAACTTTTGTCATGCACAAAGTAGATGTCCTAACCGACTAGCCAAAACTATAGTTTGTTAACAAGACATTTGTGGAGTGGTTGAAAACGAGGTTTAATGACTCCAACCTAAGTGTATGTAAACTTCCAACTTCAAATGTATATACAGTATATATCCTGCCTGGTTGTCCCTGTCTGGGGGTATCGTCGGACGGGCCACAGAGTCCCCCAACCCCCCGTCTCAGTCTCCACTGTCTATGCTGCAATAGTCTATGTGCAGGGGGGCTAGGGTCTGTTATATCTGGTGTCCTGTGTAAATTTAAGATGCTTCTCTAAATCTCTCTCCCTCCCATCCCGGAGGACCTGAGCCCTGGCTCCATGCCTCAGGACTACCTGGCCCAATGAGTCCTGATTGTCCCCAGTCCACCTATCCCTCCCCTCCCGGAGGACCTGAGCCCTGGCTCCATGCCTCAGGACTACCTGGCCCAATGAGTCCTGATTGTCCCCAGTCCACCTATCCCTCCCCTCCCGGAGGACCTGAGCCCTGGCTCCATGCCTCAGGACTACCTGGCCCAATGAGTCCTGATTGTCCCCAGTCCACCTATCCCTCCCTCCCGGAGGACCTGAGCCCTGGCTCCATGCCTCAGGACTACCTGGCCCAATGAGTCCTGATTGTCCCCAGTCCACCTATCCCTCCCATCCCGGAGGACCTGAGCCCTGGCTCCATGCCTCAGGACTACCTGGCCCAATGAGTCCTGATTGTCCCCAGTCCACCTATCCCTCCCCTCCCGGAGGACCTGAGCCCTGGCTCCATGCCTCAGGACTACCTGGCCCAATGAGTCCTGATTGTCCCCAGTCCACCTATCCCTCCCCTCCCGGAGGACCTGAGCCCTGGCTCCATGCCTCAGGACTACCTGGCCCAATGAGTCCTGATTGTCCCCAGTCCACCTATCCCTCCCCTCCCGGAGGACCTGAGCCCTGGCTCCATGCCTCAGGACTACCTGGCCCAATGAGTCCTGATTGTCCCCAGTCCACCTGGTCATGCTGCTGCTCCACTTTTAGCTGTAATGCCTATGGCTAGGGAACGCTGACCTGTTCACCGAATGTGCTACCTTGTCCGGGAACAGCTGCTTTCAACTCTCTCTCTGTCTCTACCGTACCTACTGTCTCGACCTCTGAATGCTTGGCTATGAGTAGCCAACTGACATTTACTTCTGAGGTGCTGACCTTTTGCACCCTCTACAATCACTGTGATTATTATTATCGGACCCTGTTGGTCATTTATGAACGTTTGAACATCTTGAAGAACAATCTGGCCTTAACTGGCCCTGTCCTCTTATAATCTCCACACGACACAGCCAGAAGAGGACTGGCCACCCCTCAGACTACACACTATAGGGCTACATACTATAGGACTACATACTACATACTACAGGACTACACACTATAGGACTGGATACTACATACTATAGGGCTACATACTACATACTACAGGACTACATACTACATACTATAGGACTACATACTACATACTATAGGACTACATACTACATACTATAGGACTACATACTACATACTATAGGACTACATACTACATACTATAGGACTACATACTACATACTACATACTACATACTACATACTACATACTACATACTACATACTACATACTACATACTACATACTATAGCTAATCAAAGCATTTAGCTACGAACGCCTTGTTCTGGTCATTTACCGTTGAATTCATCTAACCTTCTTTCAACTCATAAGCCATGTTCTATTTGTTTCATAGTCGATGTGTAATCATATTTCATGACAGGACACAATATGTCTGTCAGGGAATGCTATTCTGATATGTCAGATGAAGAGATAGACCAGAAAGTCAGAGCAATTAAGGCAGGGATGCCCCATGCCGGCTTTAAGATGGGCCATCGTGTACAATGGAGAAGAGTTGGGGAGTCTTCGCAGCGTGTAGATGGTGCAGGTATCATTGCCAGAATGATCCAGCTGCGTTGTATTGCTCAGCAAAGACACTCTGTTCCTGCTCCCCTGTCTCTCATCCACACAGATACAAATCACATTTTTTAATTCTTACTTATTCGAAGCAAAATGTTCAATGATGTATGAAATTTGAGTTGTTTATCAACTGGTAACATGAATAATGACGCAGGTTAAACATTTATCTTTTACTTCCATTGCTTTTTTTCAAGATACAACAGGTAAATATATTATTTCATATGCATATTGCATATGTCCCATCACCTAATGAACAACCACAATACCAGTCTGGTGTTCAGCATATGTCCCATCACCACAATACCAGTCTGGTGTTCAGCATATGTCCCATCCCCACAATACCAGTCTGGTGTTCAGCATATGTCCCATCACCACAATACCAGTCTGGTGTTCAGCATATGTCCCATCACCACAATACCAGTCTGGTGTTCAGCATATGTCCCATCCCCACAATACCAGTCTGGTGTTCAGCATATGTCCCATCACCACAATACCAGTCTGGTGTTCAGCATATGTCCCATCACCACAATACCAGTCTGGTGTTCAGCATATGTCCCATCCCCTAATGAACAACCACAATACCAGTCTGGTGTTCAGCATATGTCCCATCCCCTAATGAACAACCACAATACCAGTCTGGTGTTCAGCATATGTCCCATCCCCACAATACCAGTCTGGTGTTCAGCATATGTCCCATCACCACAATACCAGTCTGGTGTTCAGCATATGTCCCATCCCCACAATACCAGTCTGGTGTTCAGCATATGTCCCATCACCACAACACCAGTCTGGTGTTCAGCATATGTCCCATCACCTAATGAACAACCACAATACCAGTCTGGTGTTCAGCATATGTCCCATCACCACAACACCAGTCTGGTGTTCAGCATATGTCCCATCACCTAATGAACAACCACAATACAAGTCTGGTGTTCAGCATATGTCCCATCACCACAATACCAGTCTGGTGTTCAGCATATGTCCCATCACCACAATACCAGTCTGGTGTTCAGCATATGTCCCATCACCACAATACCAGTCTGGTGTTCAGCATATGTCCCATCACCACAATACCAGTCTGGTGTTCAGCATATGTCCCATCCCCACAATACCAGTCTGGTGTTCAGCATATGTCCCATCCCCTAATGAACAACCACAATACCAGTCTGGTGTTCAGCATATGTCCCATCCCCTAATGAACAACCACAATACCAGTCTGGTGTTCAGCATATGTCCCATCACCACAATACCAGTCTGGTGTTCAGCATATGTCCCATCCCCACGATACCAGTCTGGTGTTCAGCATATGTCCCATCACCTAATGAACAACCACAATACCAGTCTGGTGTTCAGCATATGTCCCATCACCACAATACCAGTCTGGTGTTCAGCATATGTCCCATCCCCACAATACCAGTCTGGTGTTCAGCATATGTCCCATCCCCACAATACCAGTCTGGTGTTCAGCATATGTCCCATCCCCTAATGAACAACCACAATACCAGTCTGGTGTTCAGCATATGTCCCATCACCTAATGAACAACCACAATACCAGTCTGGTGTTCAGCATATGTCCCATCCCCACAATACCAGTCTGGTGTTCAGCATATGTCCCATCACCACAATACCAGTCTGGTGTTCAGCATATGTCCCATCCCCACAATACCAGTCTGGTGTTCAGCATATGTCCCATCACCACAATACCAGTCTGGTGTTCAGCATATGTCCCATCACCTAATGAACAACCACAATACCAGTCTGGTGTTCAGCATATGTCCCATCCCCACAATACCAGTCTGGTGTTCAGCATATGTCCCATCACCTAATGAACAACCACAATACCAGTCTGGTGTTCAGCATATGTCCCATCCCCACAATACCAGTCTGGTGTTCAGCATATGTCCCATCACCACAATACCAGTCTGGTGTTCAGCATATGTCCCATCCCCACAATACCAGTCTGGTGTTCAGCATATGTCCCATCACCACAATACCAGTCTGGTGTTCAGCATATGTCCCATCACCACAATACCAGTCTGGTGTTCAGCATATGTCCCATCACCACAATACCAGTCTGGTGTTCAGCATATGTCCCATCCCCACAATACCAGTCTGGTGTTCAGCATATGTCCCATCACCACAATACCAGTCTGGTGTTCAGCATATGTCCCATCACCACAATACCAGTCTGGTGTTCAGCATATGTCCCATCCCCACAATACCAGTCTGGTGTTCAGCATATGTCCCATCCCCACAATACCAGTCTGGTGTTCAGCATATGTCCCATCCCCTAATGAACAACCACAATACCAGTCTGGTGTTCAGCATATGTCCCATCACCTAATGAACAACCACAATACCAGTCTGGTGTTCAGCATATGTCCCATCACCACAATACCAGTCTGGTGTTCAGCATATGTCCCATCACCACAATACCAGTCTGGTGTTCAGCATATGTCCCATCACCACAATACCAGTCTGGTGTTCAGCATATGTCCCATCACCACAATACCAGTCTGGTGTTCAGCATATGTCCCATCACCACAATACCAGTCTGGTGTTCAGCATATGTCCCATCACCTAATGAACAACCACAATACCAGTCTGGTGTTCAGCATATGTCCCATCACCACAATACCAGTCTGGTGTTCAGCATATGTCCCATCCCCACAATACCAGTCTGGTGTTCAGCATATGTCCCATCCCCTAATGAACAACCACAATACCAGTCTGGTGTTCAGCATATGTCCCATCACCTAATGAACAACCACAATACCAGTCTGGTGTTCAGCATATGTCCCATCACCACAATACCAGTCTGGTGTTCAGCATATGTCCCATCACCACAATACCAGTCTGGTGTTCAGCATATGTCCCATCACCTAATGAACAACCACAATACCAGTCTGGTGTTCAGCATATGTCCCATCCCCACAATACCAGTCTGGTGTTCAGCATATGTCCCATCACCACAATACCAGTCTGGTGTTCAGCATATGTCCCATCCCCACAATACCAGTCTGGTGTTCATCTCTCTGGACTGTATTGACGATTCAACGGTCTTAAATCTCAGTTATTGTTTTCAAATCTACAAACAAAAACTATTTTCTTTACTTTCAGAGAGCGAGTTGATCAAGGGGTCGAACATGTAGATATTGCCAGATGTTCCCTGTCTGAGGAACAGGCCGTGGAAGCTTTATTGCTGGCGAAAGTGTCCATAACCAGAGGTAATTAAACTGTTCTGTATTCTCTTTCTCTCTTCCTCTCTGCCTGTCTTGTTGTACATGGAACCTGTCTCACATGCACAGTTTGGAGGAAGAAGGATACCTTGACCTGTCGAATTCTATCCACCTCTTCTGTGTGGGATATGTTCCTACCTCGTCTGCGGGCAGATCTGCAGCATTTCACAGAGAGTTGGAATAATCACCCATTAAAGTACAGAGGCGAACCTGACACCTCACCAGCTGTGGCATATCGGAATGCTCCGAACACCTGTGCACATTCTTGTTTTTGCCTTAGCACTACACAGCTCATTCATAATGATCAAGTCATCATCAAGTCGTATTCATGTCTAATAATGACATGATCTTCTATTGTTTTGTCCTCATGTGTCTGTTTTTCAGCATAAAGTCCTCTGGAGCCACTTTTAGTGTGGCCACCAGGTGAGACCACACACTCACAATAACAGTCTCTCTCCTTCACTTCATCCCTCTCCCCCTTCTCCCTAAATCCTCTAGGTTATATCAGCTGTGTCGGCGAACCCCTCCTACATCTGAACTGGCTGACATGGAGGGCACAGCATGATCATAGGTGAGAGGTCAGGTCAACAGGAAGTATTATTAAAGAGATGCTCTACATTGAAATACAGATAGAGATGCAGTAGTCCCAGAGTTAATGATCCCAGGTCAGTTTATATTATACAGGAAGTATTACTAAAGAGATGCTTTACATTGAAATAGAGATGTAGTAGTCCCAGCGTTACCGATCCCAGGTCAGTTTATATTATACAGGAAGTATTATTAAAGAGATGGAGTAGTCCCAGAGTTAATGATCCCAGGTCAGTTTATATTATACAGGAAGTATTATTAAAGAGATGTAGTAGTCCCAGAGTTAATGATCCCAGGTCAGTTTATATTATACAGGAAGTATTATTAAAGAGATGTAGTAGTCCCAGAGTTAATGATCCCAGGTCAGTTTATATTATACAGGAAGTATTATTAAAGAGATGTAGTAGTCCCAGAGTTAATGATCCCAGGTCAGTTTATATTATACAGGAAGTATTACTAAAGAGATGTAGTAGTCCCAGAGTTAATGATCCCAGGTCAGTTTTGCATTTCACCTCCTGATGATTAAGATGACTGAGCGTGTTAAGAATAAAAAAAACAAAGCTTAATCATTAATCATCATCTCTGTCCATCTGTCTCTCGTTTGATGTGAGAGAGGAAGCCAGTCCCATCATCGCCACCTCACCCTCTCTTAAGATAACCTTCGGGCCAACTGGGGGCCCAAGGCTGGTTAGGAGACACTGCTAGAAACACTGTAATTGTGACGAACTGAGAGAATATATTAGGGTAGCACTGTAATTTATTAGTCGTATTCTGTCTGCCTTCGTTCTTACCTCGTTCCTTTCCTGTCTTCTGCACCTCGTCCTTCATCCTCATTTTATAAAGCACACCAGATATGTGCATTGAAGTACAGATTTGTAACTTGTATTTATAATATAATATTACAATTATCATAATTATAGTGCATGTATTATGTATTTATAACACCTGGATAATGAACTTCTTTCAATGAAGCGTTTCACTTTCTCTTTGAAATTAAGTCTCTCATTGAAATACTATCCGGTGTCCTCGGATTAATGCAGATTAAGGGAGTTAGATATGCATAGGTGTATTTCTGTATATATGAATTACAAATCAGCCTTAAATCATGTTTCTAGTCTATTGCATAGATACAATGTGTAATCATTGATGTCCCAGGAGCAGGAGTGGTAAACACTGTTAAAGTGTATAATTGTAATACATACATGCAGACACAGAGTCATTCAGAGAATGGACTTTGATACACCTGGTTTTGGATTTGACTGAAAAAGAATGTCTCAGAGATTCATACCTGAACCACAGCTTTACTTGCCAAGGAAGAGAACATGATCAGTCAAGGTATTCAATGTACAGGCTACAACGTGGGGATCTCATGCATGGTAATAACTACAGTACATGATCAGTGAATATATTCAATGTACAGGCTACAACGTGGGGATCTCATGCATGGTAATAACTACAGTACATGATCAGTGAATATATTCAATGTACAGGCTACAACGTGGGGATCTCATGCATGGTAATAACTACAGTACATGATCAGTGAATATATTCAATTTACAGGCTACAACGTGGGAATCTCATGCATGGTAATAACCACAGTACATTTGTATATAGGACTTGCATCCTTGGCATAATTAAGTTATCATATTCTACTCAATCCATAGGCTTCATTAATGCCACTCAGACTTGAAGTTGATACAACAACTATGATATAGCGGAGGTTCATAGTCTAATACCAAACGTTTTAGGGTCCATATACACAGACCGGCTACATACTGTAGCTAGCTACACATCCATAGACACACAGACCGGCTACATACTGTAGCTAGCTACACATCCATAGACACACAGACCGGCTACATACTGTAGCTAGCTACACATCCATAGGCACACAGACCGGCTACATACTGTAGCTAGCTACACATCCATAGGCACACAGATCGGCTACATACTGTAGCTAGCTACACATCCATAGACACACAAACCGGCTACATACTGTAGCTAGCTACATATCCATATACACACAGACCGGCTACATACTGTAGCTAGCTACACATCCATAGACACACAGACCGGCTACATACTGTAGCTAGCTACACATCCATAGGCACACAGACCGGCTACATACTGTAGCTAGCTACACATCCATAGACACACAGACCGGCTACATACTGTAGCTAGCTACACATCCATAGACACACAGACCGGCTACAGGTAGCTAGCTACACATCCATAGACACACAGACCGGCTACATACTGTAGCTAGCTACACATCCATAGGCACACAGATCGGCTACATACTGTAGCTAGCTACACATCCATAAGCATACAGTTATTTTTATCCTCCACTACACAATAACCAAGCAAATAGTGAGCTATGTTACTTCAGCTGCATTGCACGGCAAGGCAAGTTTACACAATTGTACATTAAATTTGCAGTAAATGCTTTGGTAGATTCTTTACATCCACTGTTTCCCAAGACGACAGCCCTGTTTGCTGGTTTTCTCAGGAGTCCCTAAAATATTAAACAACATTAATTAACTTTCCAATCTTTGGGGATCTCAGACGATAGGAAAGAGAGGTTGAATAGGCTAGTAATAGGGGATTGCAACCATTTTGGTGGGAAAATTGGGAAAGAGAGGGTCCAGATTGTCTAGCCTGACTGATTTGCAGGGATACAGACTTTTCAGTTCTTTCAGAATATCAGCTGTCTGGATTTGGGTGAAGGAGAAGCAGGGGGGTTGGGCAACTTGCTGCAGGGGGTGCTGAGATGTTGGCCAGTGTAGGAGTACCCAGGTGAAAAGCATGGCCGTGGAAAAATGCTAATTGAAATGATCAATTATCATAGATTTATCGGTGGTGACAGTGTTTCCTAGCCTCAGTGCAGTGGGTAGCTGGGAGGAGGTGATCTTATTCTCCATGGACTTTACAGTGTCCCAAAACTTTCTGGAATTAGTGCTACAGGAAGAAAATTTCTGTTTGAAAAAGCTAGCCTTAGCTTTCCTAACTGACTTAGTATATTGGTTCCTGATTTCCCTGACAAGTTGCATATCGCGGGGGCGATTCGATGCTAATGCAGAATGCCACGGGATGTTTTTTTGTGCTGGTCAAGGGCAGTCAAGTCTGGGGTGAACCAAGGGCTATATCTGTTCTTAGTTCTACATTTTTTGAATGGGGCATGCTTATTTAAGATGGCGAAGAAAGCACTGTTGAAGAGCAACCAGGCATCCTCTACTGACTGGATGAGGTCAATATCCTTCCAGGATACCCGGACCAGGTCGATTAGAAAGGCCTGCTCGCTGAAGTGTTTTAGGGAGTGTTTGAAAGTGATGAGGGATGGTCGTTTGACCGCGGACCCATTACACATGCAGGCAGTGATCACTGAGATCCTGGTTAAAGACAGCAGAGGTATATTTAGAGGGCAGGTTGGTCAGGATAATATCTATGAGGGTGCCCATGTTTACGGATTTAGGGTTGTACCTGGTAGGTTCCTTGATAATTTGTGTGAGATTGAAGGCATCTATCTTAAATTGTAGGATGGCCGGGGTGTTAAGCATGTCCCAGTTTAGGTCATCTAACAGTATGAACTCTGAAGATAGATGGGGGCGATCAATTCACATATGGTGTCCAGGGCACAGCTGGGGGCTGAGAGGGGTCTGTAACAAGCGGCATTGGAGAGAGACTTGTTTCTGAAAAGGTGGATTTTAGAAGTAGAAGCTCAAATTTTTGGATTCAGACCTGGAGAGTAGGACAGAACTCTGCAGACTATCTCTGCAGTAGATTGCAGCTCCGCTCCCTTTGGCAGTTCTATCTTGTTGGAAAATGTTATAATTAACATTTCTGGATTTTTGGTGGCCTTCCTGAGCCAGGACTCAGACCGGCTAGGACACCGGGCTGGGACACCGGGTTGGTGGAGTGTGTTAAAGCAGTGAATAAAACAAACTTATGGAGGATGCTTCTAATGTTAACATGCATGAAACCAATGCTTTTACGATTACAGAAGTCTACAAATGAGAGCACCTGGGGAATAAGAGTGATGCAGGGTTAACCTCTACATCACCAGACGAACAGAGGAGGATAAGGGTACTGCTAAAGGCTAAAGGCTATAAGAACTGGTTGTCTAGTGTAATCAGAATAGAGAGTTAAAGGACCAGGTTTCTGGTTGCGAAATAATATATTCAAGACATAATGTACAGACAAGGGTATGGTAGAATGTGAGTACAGTGGAGGTATACCTAGGCATTGAGTGACGATGAGAGAGGTTTTGTCTCTAGAGGCACCAGTTAAGCCAGTTGTGGTCACCACATGTGTGGGGGGTGGAACATAAGGCATATTGAGCAGGGCTAGGGGCTCTACAGTGAAATAAGACAAAAATTACTAACCAAAACGGAAATAGATAAGGCATATTGACATTAGGGAGAGGCATGTGTAGCCGAGTGATCATAGGGTCCAGTGAATAGCTAGGCGAGCTGGAGGCACAGCGATTCAGACAGCTATTGGGCCGGGGATAGCAGCAGGCTAGCAGCTGGGCTTCAGGGGCTTCAGGGGGACGTCGCAATGGGAGAGTCTGTTGAAACCTCCTCGGAAGGTTACATCGGCAGACCAGTCGTGATGGATCACATGAATACTAGCTAGTAGCTAGTTAGCTGTCTAGCTTCTGAAGGGGGTATAAAATAGCAGATCTATACCACATTGGGTGAGGCAGGTTGCAGAAAAGTAAGTTCAGTCCGTAGATGGAAAATGAGATTTAAAAATAACAAAAATACATTTGAAGTTGGAAGTTTACATATACTTAGGTTGGAGGCATTAAAACTTGTTTTTCAACCACTTTACAAATTTCTTGTTAACAAACTATAGTTTTGGCTAGGCCCATCTACTTTCTGCATGACACAAGTAATTTTTCCAACAATTGTTTACAGACAGATTATTTAACTTCTAATTCACTGTATCACAATTCCAGTGGGTCAGACGTTTACGTACACTAAGATGACTGTGCCTTTAAAGAGCTTGGAAAATTCCAGAAAATTATCTCATGGATTTAGAAGCTTCTGTTGGGCTAATTGACATAATTTGTGTCAATTGGAGGTGTACATGTGGATGTATTTTAAGGCCTACCTTCAAATTCAGTGCCTCTTTGCTTGATTGACATCATGGGAAAATCAAAAGAAATCAGCCAAGACCTGAGAGAAAGTAGTACGCAAGTATAAACACCATGGGACCACGCAGCCGTCATACCGCTCGGGGAGGAGACGCGTTCTGTCTCCTAGAGATTAACGTACTTTGGTGCGAAAAGTGCAAATCAATCCCAGAACAACAGTAAAGGACCTTGAAAAGATGCTGGAGGAAACAGGTACAAAAGTATCTATATCCACAGTAAAATGAGTCCTATATCAACATAACCTGAAAGGCCACTCAGCAAGGAAGAAGCCACTGATCCAAAACCAGAGCAGCTCACAGATCACTAGCCCATCTGTAAACAGCCCATCTACCTATCTCATCCCCATACTGTATTTATGTATTTATCTTGCTCCTTTGCACCCCAGTATCTCTACTTGCACATTCAACTTCTGCACATCTACCATTCCAGTGTTTAATTGCTATATTGTAATTACTTTGCCACCATGGCCTATTTATTGCCTTACCTCCCTTTAACTTACCTCATTTGCATTCACTGTATATAGACTTTTCTTTCCGCTAACGGAACCCCCACCCAACATTCCGCTAACGGAACCCCCACCCAACATTCCGCTGAAAAGGCAGAGCGGGAAATTCAAAAATATTTTTTAGAAAATATTTAACTTTCACACATTAAAAAGTCCAATACAGCAAGTGAAAGATAAACATCTTGTTAATCTACCCATCGTGTCCGATTTTTAAAATGTCTTACATCGAAAACACAACAGATATTTATGTTAGATCACCACCAAATCCAAAAGAAAACACAACCATTTTTCCCAGCCAAAGATAGAGTCACAAAAGCAGAATTAGAGACAAAAGTAAACACTGACCTTTGATAATCTTCATCAGATGGCACTCATATGACATCATGTTACACAATACATTTATGTTTTGTTCGATAATATGCATATTTATATCCACAAATCTCGGTTTACATTGGCACCATGTTCAGAAATGCCTCCAAAATATCCGGAGTAATTACAGAGAGCCACATCATATAACAGAAATACTCATCATAAACTTTGACTAAAGATACATGTTCTACATATAATTAAAGATACACTGGTTCTTAATGCAACCGCTGTGTCAGATTTTTTAAAAACGTTATGAAAACGCCTACCATGCAATAATCTGAGACGGCGCTCAGAAGTAAATCTATTTCTCCGCCATGTTGGAGTCAACAGAAATACAAAATTACAACATAAATATTCCCTTACCTTTGATGATCTTTCATCAGAATGCAATGCAAGGAGTCCTAGTTCGGCAATAAATTGTTGTTTTGTTCCAAAATGTCCATTACTAGTGTCCAATTAGCTACTTTTGCACGTCTAGTTCACATGTTCAAAAGCTGGCGATGGTCCAGGCGAACTCGGACGAAAACGAAAGTTATATTCCAGGTCGAATAAACTGGTCAAACTAAGTAGAGAATCAATCTTCAGGTTGTTATTATCAAATATCCAATAACGTTCCAACCGGAGCATTCATTTTGTGTACAGAGTAATGGAACGCATGGCGATATAATGATTACTGAACATAACCAGTAACTGGCATTCTGCCAGACCAGTGACTCAAATAGCTGCCATCCGGTCCCACATCACACTAGAGGCTTCATTCCACGTTCTACTGACTGTTGACATCTAGTGGAAGGTGTAGGAAGTGCGAACAGATCCATATCTTATGGATATGGGTGATGAGTTTAAAATCAACCAGCCCCAGAATTTACACTTCCTGTTTGGAAGTTTGCCTGCCCTATGAGTTCTGTTATACTCACAGACATAATTCAAACAGTTTTAGAAACTTCAGAGTGTTTTCCATCCAATAGTAGTAATAATAATATGTTATATATATATTACATATATTAGCATCTGGGACAGAGTAGGAGGCAGTTCACTATGGGCACGCAATTCATCCAAAGTGAAAATGCTGCCCCCTATCCCTAAAAGGATGGCCAGGTCGCAGTTGTAAATGAAAACTTGTTCTCAACTAGCCTACCTGGTTAAATAAAGGTAAAATAAATACAAATTTAGATCGTACTTTTTGGAGAAATGTCCACTGGTCCAATGAAAGAAAAATAGAACTGTTTGGCCATAATGACTATCGTTATGTTTGGCGGAAAAAGGGGGAGAAGAAGAAAAAAAGATATATACAAGAGCATAAAGACAATCAAAACAGACATCCCGTTGCTACGCCATCTTGGAAGTGGTAATGTGGGTGTAATTGAACAGGCATTCCGTTGCTACGCCATCTTGGAAGTGGTAATGTGGGTGTAATTGAACAGGCATTCGTTGCCAGCATTAGACCATTACTCTCTATGGCAGCTGTTGAAAATGATGTGCACGTGCGTGTGCGTGCGCGTGTGCACTAGTGTGTTGGTGGTGTGTGCAGATGCACGTGCGTGCGCCTGTTCATGATTGTTGTGCGCTTGCGATCAAGCTCATTGCAACGGGTCCAATTAAGGACTAATTAAGATCCTAATGTCTGGTTCAATATAATTGATGAAGAAATCAATTAGGTTCTAAAATGTAGTAGTTCTGCTAACTAAGAATGTCAATGCATTGAACCTGCCTTTGTGGTCTGAGGAGAGAGAGATGACATGTCTGTTCTTGGCCTGCGGCTCAAATGACAATCTATTCCCAATATAGTGGACTAGTTTTAACCAGTAAGGCACCTGAAATACTGTCGGAAATAGGTCGCTATTTGGGACTCTTAATTGTCAGTGTTTATTTAAACAGTAACTGTAGAGATGAATCACAGGAATAACGAGGGATATAGAAGATCACACTGTGTATAAATATGAGTAGAGACAAATATTATAGCCCCGAGGCACTAGGGCGTTCTGGTCTGATGATGCTGGCAGATACTCCACAGAGCATCTGATCTTTAAATACGGAACTCATGTTAAATATTCAGTGGGAAAAACAGGATGGTAAAGAGACTGTCTGTCCCAAATGGCACGCTATTCCCTACATACTTCTGACCAGAGCCCCATGGGACACTATAAAGGGAATAGGGTGCCATATGTGATACAGCTCCCTGTTAGATCGCTGTACAGTCTGTGAGTATGCGGTTCACTGAGGCAACACAGCAGCAACTTGACAGCGTGGCCCACCTGGTACTAGATCACACAGCAGTAACTTGACAGCATGGCCCACCTGGTACTAGATCACAGAGCAGCAACTTGACAGTGTGGCCCACCTGGTACTAGATCACACAGCAGTAACTTGACAGCATGGCCCACCTGGTACTAGATCACAGAGCAGCAACTTGACAGCATGGCCCACCTGGTACTAGATCACACAGCAGCAACTTGACAGCATGGCCCACCTGGTACTAGATCACACAGAGCAGCAATTTGACAGCATGGCCCACCTGGTACTAGATCACACAGAGCAGCAATTTGACAGCATGGCCCACCTGGTACTAGATCACATAGCAGCAACTTGACAGCATGGCCCACCTGGTACTAGATCACACAGAGCAGCAATTTGACAGCATGGCCCACCTGGTACTAGATCACACAGCAGCAACTTGACAGCATAGCCCACCTGGTACTAGATCACACAGCAGTAACTTGACAGCATGGCCCACCTGGTACTAGATCACAGAGCAGCAATTTGACAGCATGGCCCACCTGGTACTAGATCACACAGAGCAGCAACTTGACAGCATGGCCCACCTGGTACTAGATCACAGAAGAGCAACTTGACAGCATGGTCCACCTGGTACTAGATCACAGAAGAGCAACTTGACAGCATGGTCCACCTGGTACTAGATCACAGAAGAGCAACTTGACAGCATGGTCCACCTGGTACTAGATCACACAGAGCAGCAACTTGACAGCGTGGCCCACCTGGTACTAGATCACACAGCAGCAACTTGACAGTGTGGCCCACCTGGTACTAGATCACACAGCAGCAACTTGACAGCATGGCCCACCTGGTACTAGATCACACAGCAGCAACTTGACAGTGTGGCCCACCTGGTACTAGATCAAGCAGCAACTCGACAGTGTGGCCCACCTGGTACTAGATCACACAGCAGCAACTTGACAGTGTGGCCCACCTGGTACTAGGTCACACAGCAGCAACTTGACAGCATGGCCCACCTGGTACTAGATCAAGCAGCAACTTGACAGTGTGGCCCACCTGGTACTAGATCACACAGCAGCAACTTGACAGTGTGGCCCACCTGGTACTAGATCACACAGCAGCAACTTGACAGCATGGCCCACCTGGTACTAGATCACACAGCAGCAACTTGACAGCATGGCCCACCTGGTACTAGATCACACAGCAGCAACTTGACAGTGTGGCCCACCTGGTACTAGATCACACAGCAGCAACTTGACAGCGTGGCCCACCTGGTACTAGATCACACAGCAGCAACTTGACAGCGTGGCCCACCTGGTACTAGATCACACAGCAGCAACTTGACAGTGTGGCCCACCTGGTACTAGATCACACAGCAGCAACTTGACAGTGTGGCCCACCTGGTACTAGATCACACAGCAGCAACTTGACAGCGTGGCCCACCTGGTACTAGATCACACAGCAGCAACTTGACAGTGTGGCCCACCTGGTACTAGATCACACAGCAGCAACTTGACAGCATGGCCCACCTGGTACTAGATCACACAGCAGCAACTTGACAGCATGGCCCACCTGGTACTAGATCACACAGCAGCAACTTGACAGTGTGGCCCACCTGGTACTAGATCACACAGCAGCAACTTGACAGTGTGGCCCACCTGGTACTAGATCACACAGCAGCAACTTGACAGCATGGCCCACCTGATACTAGATCACACAGCAGCAACTTGACAGCATGGCCCACCTGGTACTAGATCACACAGCAGCAACTTGACAGCATGGCCCACCTGGTACTAGATCACACAGCAGCAACTTGACAGTGTGGCCCACCTGGTACTAGATCACACAGCAGCAACTTGACAGTGTGGCCCACCTGGTACTAGATCACACAGCAGCAACTTGACAGCATGGCCCACCTGGTACTAGATCACACAGCAGCAACTTGACAGTGTGGCCCACCTGGTACTAGATCACACAGCAGCAACTTGACAGCGTGGCCCACCTGGTACTAGATCACACAGCAGCAACTTGACAGCATGGCCCACCTGGTACTAGATCACAGAGCAGCAACTTGACAGCATGGCCCACCTGGTACTAGATCACACAGCAGCAACTTGACAGTGTGGCCCACCTGGTACTAGATCACACAGCAGCAACTTGACAGTGTGGCCCACCTGGTACTAGATCACACAGCAGCAACTTGACAGCGTGGCCCACCTGGTACTAGATCACACAGCAGCAACTTGACAGTGTGGCCCACCTGGTACTAGATCACACAGCAGCAACTTGACAGCATGGCCCACCTGGTACTAGATCACACAGCAGCAACTTGACAGCATGGCCCACCTGGTACTAGATCACACAGCAGCAACTTGACAGTGTGGCCCACCTGGTACTAGATCACACAGCAGCAACTTGACAGTGTGGCCCACCTGGTACTAGATCACACAGCAGCAACTTGACAGCATGGCCCACCTGGTACTAGATCACACAGCAGCAACTTGACAGCATGGCCCACCTGGTACTAGATCACACAGCAGCAACTTGACAGCATGGCCCACCTGGTACTAGATCACACAGCAGCAACTTGACAGTGTGGCCCACCTGGTACTAGATCACACAGCAGCAACTTGACAGTGTGGCCCACCTGGTACTAGATCACACAGCAGCAACTTGACAGCATGGCCCACCTGGTACTAGATCACACAGCAGCAACTTGACAGTGTGGCCCACCTGGTACTAGATCACACAGCAGCAACTTGACAGCGTGGCCCACCTGGTACTAGATCACACAGCAGCAACTTGACAGCATGGCCCACCTGGTACTAGATCACAGAGCAGCAACTTGACAGCATGGCCCACCTGGTACTAGATCACAGAGCAGCAATTTGACAGCATGGCCCACCTGGTACTAGATCACACAGAGCAGCAACTTGACAGCATGGCCCACCTGGTACTAGATCACACAGAGCAGCAACTTGACAGCATGGCCCACCTGGTACAAGATCACACAGCAGCAACTTGACAGCATGGCCCACCTGGTACTAGATCACACAGAGCAGCAACTTGACAGCATGGCCCACCTGGTACAAGATCACACAGCAGCAACTTGACAGTATGGCCCACCTGGTACAAGATCACACAGCAGCAACTTGACAGTATGGCCCACCTGGTACTAGATCACACAGCAGCAACTTGACAGCATGGCCCACCTGGTACTAGATCACACAGAGCAGCAACTTGACAGCATGGCCCACCTGGTACAAGATCACACAGCAGCAACTTGACAGTATGGCCCACCTGGTACAAGATCACACAGCAGCAACTTGACAGTATGGCCCACCTGGTACTAGATCACACAGCAGCAACTTGACAGCATGGCCCACCTGGTACTAGATCACACAGCAGCAACTTGACAGTATGGCCCACCTGGTACTAGATCACACAGCAGACCTCATGTTGCCTTAACAAGACTTCCTGTGGTTTTAATGAGATTTCCTGCTGCTCTAAAGAACACCCTGTTACTTTAACAAGACTTCCTGTTGTTTTAACGAGACTTTCTGCTGCCCTAAAGAACACCCTGTTACTTTAATAAGACGTCCTGTTGCCTTAACAAGACTTCCTGTTGTTTTAACAAGACTTCCTGTTGTTTTAACGAGACTTCCTGCTGCCCTAAAGAACACCCTGTTACTTTAACAAGACGTCCTGTTGCCTTAACAAGACTTCCTGTTGTTTTAACAAGACTTCCTGCTACCTTTAATACACTTCCTACTGCCTTAACAAGATTTTCTGTTGTCTTAACGACACTTCCTGCTGCCTTAACGCACTTCAAGTTACTTTAACAAGACTTCCTATTGCCTTAACAGACTTCCTGTTGCCTTAATACATACCTGTCGCCTGGTCGTCCTCCGCACACAAACGCTAAAAGGAGCAAACAGGAGGTGAGAAGGCTCAAAATGGCACCTCATTCCCTCAAAAGGGTTGCCTGAAGATTCAAAATGGCACCCCATTCCCTCAAAAGGGTTGCCCGAAGATTCAAAATGGCACCTCATTCCCTCAAAAGGGTTGCCCGAAGATTCAAAATGGCACCCCATTCCCTCAAAAGGGTTGCCCGAAGATTCAAAATGGCAACCCATTCCCTCAAAAGGGTTGCCCGAAGATTCAAAATGGCACCCCATTCCCTCAAAAGGGTTGCCCGAAGACTCAAAATGGCACCCCATTCCCTCAAAAGGGTTGCCCGAAGACTCAAAATGGCACCCCATTCCCTCAAAAGGGTTGCCCGAAGATTCAAAATGGCACCCCATTCCCTCAAAAGGGTTGCCCGAAGATTCAAAATGCATTTAATTACATTGCTCTATCTGTATGATATATAAAGTCAGTCAGACTGCCATCCTAGAAGTCCTTCATCCCTGACGTCAAATTGAAAGGTGTCACGACTTTGCCCCTTTCCCTCTCTCCCCCCACCAGTTGATGACCCCCATAAATACCTTTCCCACTTCCCTATCCACTCTACACCTCGGCCTGTTTCTTCGGCTTGCTGTTTCCGAAGATTTACTTTGTTTTATTGTACAAGTGTTTGCTACCAACTAGCCAGTTAGCTAGTGTCATGACTTTGCCCTGTTGGGTGAAGGTCCTAAAACCCCACTCTCTCCCCCCCACCAGTTTATGACCCCCATAAATACATTTCCCCCATCCATCTCCATCTCCACAAATTGACTTTTGAAAATCCGTTGTTACCACAGAAGGGAGACTTTGCAATACAGTAACATTCAAAAGGAACGGAACAATATTTCTGTAATCCAACCAGTTGAAAGTATCCGTTGGTATATGATGTCAGATCAGTATCAGTTGGTACTTAATATAGAATATGTCAGATCAGTTGTTGTCTGGGACATTATATCTGATGATAGGATGACATAAATTGAATCTTGGAAAATCTACACATTCTAGTTATGAGATTCAAATGGAATTGTTGTGCAATTTAAATGTTTAAATATGAAACTATTTGTGTAAAGATTAATGAGAGAATTGTTTTCATAAGTAAACTATGCTCACTCAGTGGCCACGCCCAAGTGAACAGACATTGGTTGGAGAGGGATGAAACAAGTCCTTCTCTTCTCCAGTATAAAAGCCCCCAATTTGAATGGTTGAATATCCACAGGGCTTTGTGTGGCTATCACAAAGCTATGACCTCAATCCCGTAGAACATTTTGTGCGCAGAACTGAAAAAAGTTTGTGCGAGCAAGTAGGCCTACAAACCTGACGCAGTTACACCAGCTCTGTCAGGAAGAATCGGCCAAAATTCACTTATTGTGGGAAGCTTGTGGAAGGCTACCCGAAACGTTTGACCCAAGTTAAACAATTTAAAGACAATGCTACCAAATACAAATTGAGAGTATGTAAACTTCTGATCCACTGGGAATGTGATGAAAGAAATAAAAGCTGAAATAAATCATTATCTCTACTATTATTCTGACATTTCACATTCTTAAAATAAACTGGTGATCCTAACTGACCTATGACAGGGAATTTATACTAGGATTAACTTCTTTGGGACAGGGGGCAGTATTTTCACATCCAGATGAAAAGCGCGTCCAAAGTAAACGGTCTGCTACTCAAACCTCAGAATCGGAGATATGCATATTATTAGTAGATTTGGATAGACAACACTCTGAAGTTTCTAAAACTGTTTGAATCATGTCTGTGAGTATAATAGAACTTATTTGGCAGGCGAAACCCCGAGTACAAACTGTTTAGATTTTTTTTTTAGGTCACTCTTTTCAATGGGTTTTCGTTGGGATCCAGATTTCTAATCGACTTCCCTGCAGTTCCTATTGCTTCCACTGGATGTCAACAGTCTTTAGAAATTGGTTGAGGTTTTTCCTTTGTGTAATGAAGAAGTAGCACTGTTCAGAACGAGGGTCACTTGTAGTGTACTGTTTGATAGAGGCGCGTCACCAGAAAGCTACAGTTTCTTTTCCTCCTGTATTGAACACAGATCATCCCATCTACAATTTCATTGATTATTTACGTTAAAAAATACAAAAGTAGTTTGAAATGTTTTGGCAAAGTTTACAGGTAACTTTTGAGATATTTTGTAGTCACGTTGAGCAAGTTGGAACCGGTGTTTTTCTGGATCTTCACTGCATTTTCACTGGATGTTGGCCAGGTGGGACGCTACATATCCCAGAGAGGTTAAATGTCAGAAATTGTGAAAAACGGAGTTTAAAATGTATTTGGCTAAGGTGTATGTGAACTTTCGACTTCAACTGTATTTCTTGCTTTTCCCTTTTCCAAATGGGCGGTTATTAGAATGCATAAGATTCTGTATTTAAGGTCTGACCCAATCCCCTTTGTCCCTCAGTCTTCCCGCCCTTTCATTCAAACCCAACCCCCTTTCTTTGTGTAACCAGCCATCATATCGGTTTCGTCCGCTAGGGACTTTTTCTTTTATGACATGATTAGTAATCGACGTATGATCCATCCTGTGTATATGTGGTGATTACTTAGGTATTTAGTAAATAAATAATTAAACACATTATTGAATTGCTGTTTCAACTTGTTAGCCAGGGTTCGTGAAGATAACCACTAATTGTACGATGTTCAGATGAGACTGAATAAGGTGAGGATTAATAATTGACTACTATTGATATAAAAGATCTTCAGATCATTAAGAGTTTATTTGGAAGACAGCAGCTCTATAAACACTCTTCCGTGGTGCCCCAGGTTATTAACGAGTTGCATGGTTTAATTAAATCACGTAATCAATCAAACGTTAGGTAATCGATTTGATTAAATAGCCTGTCATATAATTTATTCAGTCAGAGACACAACAGGGGCGCTGTACAAAACAAGTCATCAACTATCGGATCATCTCTAACCAATCAGAGTATCAAAGCCCACGGGTATATCTGAAACACTGATTTACCCACGTGTGTTCAGGCTCTGTCCCACACCCATTGGTTTCTGGAACCAATCAAAACACTTTGAATGTGTTCACATGGGACAAATCGTCGGGGAGGAAATCAAATCCAGACTCATCGAGGATGTGAATGGGTAACCAGGCAATCAAAAGCGCACTACAAAGGGAACAGACATATTGGATGCAGATCCCTCCCTCCCTAAGCACTGAGTGTACCAGATCCCTCCCTCCATAAGCACTGAGTGTACCAGATCCCTCCCTCCCTAAGCACTGAGTGTACCAGATCCCTCCCTCCCTAAGCACTGAGTGTACCAGATCCCTCCCTCCCTAAGCACTGAGTGTACCAGATCCCTCCCTCCCTAAGCACTGAGTGTACCAGATCCCTCCCTCCCTAAGCACTGAGTGTACCAGATCCCTCCCTCCCTAAGCACTGAGTGTACCAGATCCCTCCCTCCCTAAGCACTGAGTGTACCAGATCCCTCCCTCCCTAAGCACTGAGTGTACCAGATCCCTCCCTCCCTAAGCACTGAGTGTACCAGATCCCTCCCTCCCTAAGCACTGAGTGTACCAGATCCCTCCCTCCCTAAGCACTGAGTGTACCAGATCCCTCCCTCCCTAAGCACTGAGTGTACCAGATCCCTCCCTCCCTAAGCACTGAGTGTACCAGATCCCTCCCTCCCTAAGCACTTAGTGTATCAGATCCCTCCCTCCCTAAGCACTGAGTGTACCAGATCCCTCCCTCCCTAAGCACTGAGTGTACCAGATCCCTCCCTCCCTAAGCACTGAGTGTACCAGATCCCTCCCTAAGCACTGAGTGTACCAGATCCCTCCCTCCCTAAGCACTGAGTGTACCAGATCCCTCCCTCCCTAAGCACTGAGTGTACCAGATCCCTCCCTCCCTAAGCACTGAGTGTACCAGATCCCTCCCTCCCTAAGCACTGAGTGTACCAGATCCCTCCCTCCCTAAGCACTGAGTGTACCAGATCCCTCCCTCCCTAAGCACTGAGTGTACCAGATCCCTCCCATCCTAAGCACTGAGTGTACCAGATCCCTCCCTCCCTAAGCACTGAGTGTACCAGATCCCTCCCTCCCTAAGCACTGAGTGTACCAGATCCCTCCCTCCCTAAGCACTGAGTGTACCAGATCCCTCCCTCCCTAATCACTGAGTGTACCAGATCCCTCCCTCCCTGAGCACTGAGTGTACCAGATCCCTCCCTCCCTGAGCACTGAGTGTACCAGATCCCTCCCTCCTTAAGCACTGAGTGTACCAGATCCCTCCCTCCCTAAGCACTGAGTGTACCAGGGCTCTCCTTGAAAGGTCACAGGCTCAATTATCAATCTTTCAACTCTTTCTGAGAGCATCAAGCCTGTCAAAAAGATATCTGCACTCTCATCTCACCTCTTCTCCTCTACTCACATCTAATCTCTCCTCCTATCTGCTCACCTCTCATCTCACCTCTCCTCTCCACTCCTCCTCACCTCATCTCTCCTCTCCTCTCCTCCTCACCTCTCCTCTCCTCTCCTCCTCACATCTACTCACCTCTCCTCCTCTCCCCCTCACACCTACTCACCTCTCCTCCTCACACCTACTCACCTCTCCTCCTCACACCTACTCACCTCTCCTCCTCATCTCTCCTCCTCTCCCCCTCACACCTACTCACCTCTCCTCCTCACACCTACTCACCTCTCCTCCTCACACCTACTCACCTCTCCTCCTCACACCTACTCCTCTCCCCCTCACACCTACTCACCTCTCCTCCTCACACCTACTCACCTCTCCTCCTCACACCTACTCACCTCTCCTCCTCACACCTACTCACCTCTCCTCCTCACACCTACTCCTCTCCCCCTCACACCTACTCACCTCTCCTCCTCACACCTACTCACCTCTCCTATCCTCCTCCTCACACCTAGTCACCTCTCCTCCTCACACCTACTCACCTCTCCTATCCTCCTCCTCACACCTAGTCACCTCTCCTCCTCACACCTACTCACCTCTCCTCCTCACACCTACTCACCTCTCCTCCTCACACCTACTCCTCTCCCCCTCACACCTACTCACCTCTCCTCCTCACACCTACTCACCTCTCCTATCCTCCTCCTCACACCTAGTCACCTCTCCTCCTCACACCTACTCACCTCTCCTCCTCACACCTACTCACCTCTCCTCCTCACACCTACTCACCTCTCCTCCTCATCTCTCCTCCTCTCCCCCTCACACCTACTCACCTCTCCTCCTCACACCTACTCACCTCTCCTCCTCACACCTACTCCTCTCCTCCTCACACCTACTCCTCTCCCCCTCACACCTACTCACCTCTCCTCCTCACACCTACTCACCTCTCCTATCCTCCTCCTCACACCTAGTCACCTCTCCTCCTCACACCTACTCACCTCTCCTATCCTCCTCACACCTACTCACCTCTCCTCCTCATACCTACTCACCTCTCCTATCCTCCTCACACCTACTCACCTCTCCTCCTCACACCTACACACCTCTCCTCTCCTCCTCACACCTACTCACCTCTCCTATCCTCCTCACACCTACTCACCTCTCCTATCCTCCTCACACCTACTCACCTCTCCTCCTCTCCTCCTCACCTCTCTCCTCTCCTCCTCCTCACACCTACACATCTCTCCTCCTCTCCTCCTCACCTCTCACCTCTCCTCCTCACACCTACTCTCCTCTCCTCCTCACACCTACTCACCTCTCACATCTCACCTCTCCTGTTCTCATCTACTCACCTCTGCTAAGGACTGATATGTTACTATGCTAAGGACTGATCTGTTACTATGCTAAGGACTGATCTGTTACTATGCTAATGACTGATCTGTTACTATGCTAATGACTGATCTGTTACTATGCTAATGACTGATCTGTTACTATGCTAATGACTGATCTGTTACTATGCTAATGACTGATCGGTTACTATGCTAATGACTGATCTGTTACTATGCTAAGGACTGATCTGTTACTATGCTAAGGACTGATCTGTTACTATGCTAATGACTGATCTGTTACTATGCTAATGACTGATCTGTTACTATGCTAATGACTGATCTGTTACTATGCTAATGACTGATCTGTTACTATGCTAATGACTGATCGGTTACTATGCTAATGACTGATCGGTTACTATGCTAATGACTGATCTGTTACTATGCTAATGACTGATCTGTTACTATGCTAATGACTGATCTGTACTATGCTAATGACTGATCTGTTACTATGCTAATGACTGATCTGTTACTATGCTAATGACTGATCTGTTACTATGCTAATGACTGATCTGTTACTATGCTAATGACTGATCGGTTACTATGCTAATGACTGATCTGTTACTATGCTAATGACTGATCTGTTACTATGCTAATGACTGATCTGTTACTATGCTAATGACTGATCTGTTACTATGCTAATGACTGATCTGTTACTATGCTAATGACTGATCGGTTACTATGCTAATGACTGATCGGTTACTATGCTAATGACTGATCTGTTACTATGCTAATGACTGATCTGTTACTATGCTAATGACTGATCTGTTACTATGCTAATGACTGATCTGTTACTATGCTAATGCCTGATCTGTTACTATGCTAATGGCTGATCTGTTACTATGCTAATGACTGATCTGTTACTATGCTAATGACTGATCTGTTACTATGCTAATGACTGATCTGTTACTATGCTAATGACTGATCTGTTACTATGCTAATGACTGATCTGTTACTATGCTAATGACTGATCTGTTACTATGCTAATGCCTGATCTGTTACTATGCTAATGACTGATCTGTTACTATGCTAATGCCTGATCTGTTACTATGCTAATGCCTGATCTGTTACTATGCTAATGACCGATCTGTTACTATGCTAATGACCGATCTGTTACTATGCTAATGACCGATCTGTTACTGTGCTAATGCCAGATCTGTTACTATGCTAATGACTGATCTGTTACTATGCTAATGACTGATCTGTTACTATGCTAATGACTGATCTGGTACTATGCTAATGACTGATCTGGTACTATGCTAATGACTGATCTGTTACTATGCTAATGACTGATCTGTTACTATGCTAATGACTGATCTGGTACTATGCTAATGACTGATCTGTTACTATGCTAATGACTGATCTGTTACTATGCTAATGACTGATCTGTTACTATGCTAATGACTGATCTGTTACTATGCTAATGACTGATCTGTTACTATGCTAATGACTGATCTGTTACTATGCTAATGACTGATCTGTTACTATGCTAATGACTGATCTGTTACTATGCTAATGACTGATCTGTTACTATGCTAATGACTGATCTGTTACTATGCTAATGACTGATCTGTTACTATGCTAATGACTGATCTGTTACTATGCTAATGACTGATCTGTTACTATGCTAATGACTGATCTGTTACTATGCTAATGACTGATCTGTTACTATGCTAATGACTGATCTGTTACTATGCTAATGACTAGTCATTTTTAACATTTTTATTTACCCTTTATTTAACTAGGAAAGTCTGTTAAGAACAAATTGTTATTTACAATGACGGTCTACACCGGCCAATCGCGGGCAATGCTGCACCTCCCTATGGGACTCCCGATCACAGCCGGATGTGATACAGCCTGGATTTGAACCAGGAACTGTAGTGGCACCTCTTACACTAAGATAAAATGCCTGATGATGTCTGATCTGGGAGTACTAAAACATTTCTGCAGCATTGAAGGTCTCCAAGAACACAGTGGCCTCCATTATTCTTATATGGAAGAAGTTTGGAACCACCAAGACTCTTCCTTTGCTTAGGTGGGTTAGGGTTAGTTCATAGGGAGATGGTTAGGTGGGTTAGGGTTAGTTCATAGGGAGATGGTTAGGTGGGTTAGGGTTAGTTCATAGGGAGATGGTTAGGTGGGTTAGGGTTAGTTCATAGGGAGATGGTTAGGTGGGTTAGGGTTAGTTCATAGGGAGATGGTTAGGTGGGTTAGGGTTAGTTCATAGGGAGATGGTTAGGTGGGTTAGGGTTAGTTCATAGGGAGATGGTTAGGTGGGTTAGGGTTAGTTCATAGGGAGATGGTTAGGTGGGTTAGGGTTAGTTCATAGGGAGATGGTTAGGTGGGTTAGGGTTAGTTCATAGGGAGATGGTTAGGTGGGTTAGGGTTAGTTCATAGGGATATGGTTAGGTGGGTTAGGGTTAGTTCATAGGGAGATGGTTAGGTGGGTTAGGGTTAGTTCATAGGGAGATGGTTAGGTGGGTTAGGGTTAGTTCATAGGGAGATGGTTAGGTGGGTTAGGGTTAGTTCATAGGGATATGGTTAGGTGGGTTAGGGTTAGTTCATAGGTAGCTAGTTATAGTAGATGGTTAGGTGTTTTCACTACCAACATCTTAGTAGATATAAAGATTGCTATCTGAGCAGAGAAGCAGATAGAAGCAGATAGAGGCAGATAGAAGCAGAGAGATGCAGAGAGAAGCAGAGAGAAGCAGAGAGAAGCAGATAGATGCAGAGAGATGCAGATAGAAGCAGATAGATGCAGAGAAATGCATAGAGAAGCAGAGAGATGAAGAGAGATGCAGATAGACTCAGATAGATGCAGAGAGAAGCAGAGAGATGCAGAGAGAAGCAGAGAGATGCAGAGAGAAGCAGAGAGAAGCAGAGAGAAGCAGGGAGAAGCAGAGAGATGCAGAGAGATATAGATAGACGCAGAGAGATGCAGATAGAAGCAGAGAGATGCAGATAGACTCAGATAGATGCAGAGAGAAGCAGAGAGATGCAGAGAGAAGCAGAGAGATGCAGAGAGAAGCAGAGAGAAGCAGAGAGAAGCAGGGAGAAGCAGAGAGATGCAGAGAGATATAGATAGACGCAGAGAGATGCAGATAGAAGCAGAGAGATGCAGAGAGATGCAGAGAGATATAGATAGACGCAGAGAGATGCAGATAGAAGCAGAGAGATGCAGAAGGAAGCAGAGAGAAGCAGAGAGATGAAGATAGAAGCAGAGAGATGCAGAGAGAAGCAGATAGATAGAGATAGAAGCAGAGAGATGCAGATAGAAGTAGAGAGATGCAGAGAGATACATATAGATGCAGAGAGATGCAGAGAGAAGCAGATAGATGCAAAGAGAAGCAGATAGATAGAGATAGAAGCAGAGAGAAGCAGATAGAAAGAGATAGAAGCAGAGAGAAGCAGATAGATAGAGATAGAAGCAGATAGATAGAGATAAAAGCAGAGAGAAGCAGATAGATGCAGAGAGGAATTAGACTTAATAATAGATGCATCCGACTATCGTATAGCTATTAATGGAAAGCTCTGATCCATTTAAAAAACATTCATATTGAACGTGTGTGTGTGTGTGTGTGTGTGTGTGTGTGTGTGTGTGTGTGTGTGTGTGTGTGTGTGTGTGTGTGTGTGTGTGTGTGTGTGTGTGTGTGTGTGTGTGTGTGTGTGTGTGTGTGTGTGTGTGTGTGTGTGTGCCGTTTATTCTTAAAGCCTATGAGGACTTTAACATGATTAATTAATGATGTTGCTATAACTAAGACTGTGCTTTGCAGGGGCCAGAGGAATCTATGGTTCTGGGGGGGGGGACTGTTTTTGAATGTTTTGTCAAGTAAACACTAACACTAACAGAAGGAGATTATAATACTCATTACTAGCAGGAACCCAAACCAGAACGGACAGGACAGACAAGGCACTGTTTCATCACTGTATTGATCATCATAAAACATGTTGTTGGGATTCTGGATGCTGATTGGCTCAGCAAAGCTCCAAGCCGTGCTGTGTTGGCCGTTAAATATACACCTATACCTATGCCTGCTAACAGTTCCATCTGAATCATCCCTGCTCCTCCATCAGTATGGTCTGAATCATCCCTGCTCCTCCATCAGTATGGTCTGAATCATCCCTGCTCCTCCATCAGTATGGTCTGAATCATCCCTGCTCCTCCATCAGTATGGTCTGAATCATCCCTGCTCCTCCATCAGTATGGTCTGAATCATCCCTGCTCCTCCGTCAGTATGGTCTTAATCATCCCTGCTCCTCCGTCAGTATGGTCTGAATCATCCCTGCTCCTCCATCAGTATGGTCTGAATCATCCCTGCTAGTATCATCCCTGTTAGTATCAGCCTATCGTTTAGTTTGGTACAGCTGGGGGTTAATATCAGCCTAGCATTTAGTTTGGTACAGTGGGGGTTAATATAAACCTAGCATTTAGTTTGGTACAGTGGGGGTTAATATAAACCTAGCATTTAGTTTGGTACAGTGGGGGTTAATATCAGCCTGGCATTTAGTTTGGTACAGTGGGGGTTAATATAAACCTAGCATTTAGTTTGGTACAGTGGGGGTTAATATAAACCTAGCATTTAGTTTGGTACAGTGGGGGTCAATATCAGCCTTTAGTTTGGTACAGTGGGGGTTAATATCAGCCTTTAGTTTGGTACAGTGGGGGTTAGCTAGGCTAATCATTATGTATTGGTTGACATAGCCAACTATAGCTAGGCTAATCATTATGTATTGGTTGACATAGCCAACTATAGCTAGGCTAATCATTATGTATTGGTTGACATAGCCAACTATAGCTAGGCTAATCATTATGTATTGGTTGACATAGCCAACTATAGCTAGGCTAATCATTATGTATTGGTTGACATAGCCAACTATAGCTAGGCTAATCATTATGTAATGGTTGACATAGCCAACTATAGCTAGGCTAATCATTATGTATTGGTTGACATAGCCAACTATAGCTAGGCTAATCATTATGTATTGGTTGACATAGCCAACTATAGCTAGGCTAATCATTATGTATTGGTTGACATAGCCAACTATAGCTAGGCTAATCATTATGTAATGGTTGACATAGCCAACTATAGCTAGGCTAATCATTATGTATTGGTTGACATAGCCAACTATAGCTAGGCTAATCATTATGTATTGGTTGACATAGCCAACTATAGCTAGGCTAATCATTATGTATTGGTTGACATAGCCAACTATAGCTAGGCTAATCATTATGTATTGGTTGACATAGCCAACTATAGCTAGGCTAATCATTATGTATTGGTTGACATAGCCAACTATAGCTAGGCTAATCATTATGTATTGGTTGACATAGCCAACTATAGCTAGGCTAATCATTATGTATTGGTTGACATAGCCAACTATAGCTAGGCTACTCATTATGTATTGGTTGACATAGCCAACTATAGCTAGGCTACTCATTATGTATTGGTTGACATAGCCAACTATAGCTAGGCTACTCATTATGTATTGGTTGACATAGCCAACTATAGCTAGGCTAATCATTATGTATTGGTTGACATAGCCAACTATAGCTAGGCTAATCATTATGTATTGGTTGACATAGCCAACTATAGCTAGGCTAATCATTATGTATTGGTTGACATAGCCAACTATAGCTAGGCTAATCATTATGTATTGGTTGACATAGCCAGCTATAGCTAGGCTAATCATTATGTATTGGTTGACATAGCCAGCTATAGCTAGGCTAATCATTATGTATTGGTTGACATAGCCAGCTATAGCTAGGCTAATCATTATGTATTGGTTGACATAGCCAGCTATAGCTAGGCTAATCATTATGTATTGGTTGACATAGCCAACTATAGCTAGGCTAATCATTATGTATTGGTTGACATAGCCAACTATAGCTAGGCTAATCATTATGTATTGGTTGACATAGCCAACTATAGCTAGGCTAATCATTATGTATTGGTTGACATAGCCAACTATAGCTAGGCTAATCATTATGTATTGGTTGACATAGCCAACTATAGCTAGGCTAATCATTATGTATTGGTTGACATAGCCAACTATAGCTAGGCTAATCATTATGTATTGGTTGACATAGCCAACTATAGCTAGGCTAATCATTATGTATTGGTTGACATAGCCAACTATAGCTAGGCTAATCATTATGTATTGGTTGACATAGCCAACTATAGCTAGGCTAATCATTATGTATTGGTTGACATAGCCAACTATAGCTAGACTAACCATTATGTATTGGTTGACATAGCCAACTATAGCTAGGCTAATCATTATGTATTGGTTGACATAGCCAACTATAGCTAGGCTAATCATTATGTATTGGTTGACATAGCCAACTATAGCTAGGCGAATCATTATGTATTGGCTGACATAGTCAACTATAGCTAGGCTAATCATTATGTATTGGTTGACATAGCCAACTATAGCTAGGCGAATCATTATGTATTGGTTGACATAGCCAGCTATAGCTAGGCTAATCATTATGTATTGGTTGACATAGCCAACTATAGCTAGGCTAATCATTATGTATTGGTTGACATAGCCAGCTATAGCTAGGCTAATCATTATGTATTGGTTGACATAGCCAACTATAGCTAGGCTAATCATTATGTATCGGTTGACTGTAATCACTGCCAAAGGTGCTTCAACAAAGTACTGAGTACATGGTCCTGATACTTATGTAAATGTGATATTTATGTTTTTATTTATAAGAAATTTGTATTAAAAAAATATTTAAAAAATCTGTTTTTGCTTTGTCATTATTGTGTTTAGATTGATAAGGGTAAAAAAAACTATGTAATCATTTTTAGAATAAGGCTGTAACGTAACAAAATGTGGAAAAAGTCAAGGGGTCTGAAAACTTTCTGAATGCACCGTATGTTGAAGAGGGTGGGGCTCAAGCTGCATCCCTGTCTCAACCCACTGCCCTCAGGAAAGAAATATGTGTGTTTATTGAAGAGGGTGGGGCTCAAGCTGCATCCCTGTCTCAACCCACTGCCATCAGGAAATAAATATGTGTGTTTATTGCCAATTTTAACTGCACTCTTGTTGTTTGTGTACAATCATTTTATAATGCCATATGCTTCCCCCCCAACGTCGCTTTCCATCAAGTTGTATAACAGACCCTCATGCCACATTTAGTCAAAAGCTTGGCTTTTGTTTTGTTTGTCAATGAATGGTGTATACAATATAATATAATAAATATATGCCATTTAGCAGACGCTTTTATCCAAAGCGACTTACAGTCATGTGTGCATACATTCTACGTATGGGTGGTCCCGGGGATCGAACCCACTACCCTGGCGTTACAAGCGCCATGCTCTACCAACTGAGCTACACAGGACCCCGTGGTCTGTCGTATGGTATTTTGGTAAGAAGTCAATTTGGCATTTGCTCAGGACATTGTTTTCACTGAGGACATGTTGGAGTCTGCTGTGGATGATACTTGCAGAGGATTTTCCTGAAGCATATTCCACTGTAATAATAGAAGTAATATTTGTCTCCACTTTTGTGGATTGGGGTGATCAGACCATAGTTCCAAGTGTTCAGGCAGATGCCAGAACTAAGGATAATGTTAAAGAGTTTAAGAAGAGCCTATTTTGAATTTGTGGTGTGTATATTTTATCATTTTATCTAGGATACCATCAACACCACAGGCCTTTTTGGGGTTGGAGGGTTTGTATGTTGTCCTGTAGTTCATCTGAGGTACTTGGATAGTCCGCTGTGTTCTGGTGGTCTTTAATAGTTGATTCTTGTAAATGATCATGTACTTGTTTTTCATCTTGGTTATTTGTTATGGAAGAAGAGATTGGAGAAGTGGTTTATCCATACATTATCCATTTTGCATAGATGACTCCTTGTGTTGTTGTTTGTTAAGTGTTTTCTAATTCTACCAAAAGTTATTTGATTCCATGGATTCTTTAATCACATTGAGTTGATGTCTGACGGGCTGTTTCTGTATTGTTTTAGTCATTCACCATAGTGAGAGAGAGAGAGAGAGAGAGAGAGAGAGAGAGAGAGAGAGAGAGAGAGAGAGAGAGAGAGAGAGAGAGAGAGAGAGAGAGAGAGAGAGAGAGAGAGAGAGAGAGAGAGAGAAGAGAAGAGAGAGAGAGACAGACAGAAGGAGAAGAGAGAGACAGACAGACAGACAAGAGAGAGAGAGGGAAGGAAAGAGAGAGAGAGAGGAAGGAACAGAGAGAGAGACAGGAACAGAAGAGAGACAGACAGACAGGGAAGGAAGAGAGACAGACAGAGAGAGAGAGAGAGACAGACAGACAGAGAGACAG
The DNA here is from genome assembly GCF_021184085.1 of Oncorhynchus gorbuscha. Lineage (NCBI taxonomy): Eukaryota > Metazoa > Chordata > Actinopteri > Salmoniformes > Salmonidae > Oncorhynchus > Oncorhynchus gorbuscha. Next base: position 99,145,500 of record NC_060182.1, on the reverse strand, counting down.
AGACAGAGAGAGGAGGGAAGGAAAGAGACAGAGAGAGAGAGAGAGAGACAGACAGACAGACAGACAGACAGACAGACAGACAGACAGACAGACAGACAGACAGACAGACAGACAGACAGACACTTCAGAGAGACAGACAGACAGACAGACACTTCAGAGAGACAGACAGACAGACAGACAGACAGACACTTCAGAGAGACAGACAGACAGACAGACAGACAGACACTTCAGAGAGACAGACAGACAGACAGACAGACAGACAGACAGACAGACAGACAGACAGACAGACAGACAGACAGACAGACAGACAGACAGACAGACACTTCAGAGAGACAGACAGACAGACAGACAGACAGACAGACAGACAGACAGACAGACAGACAGACAGACAGACAGACAGACAGACAGACAGACAGACAGACAGACAGACAGACAGACAGACAGACACAGACAGACAGACAGACAGACAGACAGACAGACAGACACTTCAGACAGACAGACAGACAGACAGACAGACAGACAGACAGACAGACAGACAGACAGACAGACAGACAGACAGACAGACAGACAGACAGACAGACAGACACTTCAGAGAGACAGACAGACAGACACTTCAGACAGACAGACACTTCAGAGAGACACTTCAGACAGACAGACACTTCAGACAGACACTTCAGAGAGACAGACACTTCAGAGAGACAGACACTTCAGAGAGACAGACACTTCAGAGAGACAGACAGACAGATAGAGAGACCTGCTCTAATCATTTTGGTTTCTGAAGCAGAAACTGGAGAATAACAGTAGGAACACACACACACACACACACACACACACACACACACACACACACACACACACACACACACACACACACACACACACACACACACACACACACACACACACACACACACTGCCCTCGCTTCCCTAAAGTCTCAATATATGTTTTGCTAAACTGTAATGACAGAAATGAGCCTGTTGTTGACCAGAGTCACTCAATCATCTGACAGACAGAGGACACGTCCCAAAGGACACCCTATCCCCTATGTAGTGCACTACTTTAGACCAGAGCCCTATGGCACCCTATTCCCTATATAGTGCACTACTTTAGACCAGAGCCCTATGGCACCCTATCCCCTATGTAGTGCACTACTTTAGACCAGAGTCCTATGACACCCTATCCCCTATATAGTGCACTACTTTAGACCAGAGCCCTATGGGGGAATAGGGTGTCATTCAGGGCCCAGTGTTTGTATGCAGTCAGTCATTTAACATGAGGAAACGTTGAGTCGTGCTCCATCACATGGACCAGTGAATATGACAGAGAGGCTGACTGCTGCACACAGGAGGCTCTACAGGAGGCCCTACAGAGAGACAGACAGACAGAGAGTCTGACTGCTGCACACAGGAGGCCCTACAGAGAGACAGAGGCAGCACACAGGAGGCCCTACAGGAGGCCCTACAGGAGGCCCTACAGAGAGACAGACAGACAGAGAGGCTTACTGCTGCACACAGGAGGCCCTAAAGAGACCAGACAGACAGAGGCTTACTGCAGCACACAGGAGGCCCTACAGAGAGACAGAGAGACAGAGAGGCTTACTGCAGCACACAGGAGGCCCTACAGAGAGACGGAGAGACAGAGAGGCTTACTGCAGCACACAGGAGGCCCTACAGAGAGACAGAGAGACAGAGAGGCTTACTGCGACACACAGGAGGCCCTACAGAGAGACAGAGAGGCTTACTGCAGCACACAGGAGGCCCTACAGAGATTAGACAGAGAGGCTTACTGCAGCACACAGGAGGCCCTACAGAGACCAGACAGACAGAGGCTTACTGCAGCACACAGGAGGCCCTACAGAGATTAGACAGACAGAGGGGTAGGGGGTTTGAGTGAGAGAGACAGAGGGATAGAGAGAGAGAGAGAATTTGCAAAAAAAAGACATTTTGATCAACTCTCATATCTACTGGGTGAAATACCACAGTGTGCCATCACCGCAGCAAGATTTGTGACCTGTTGCCACGAGAAAAGGGCAACCAGTGAAGAACACACACTATTGTAAATACATATCTACAGTTGTGGCCAAAAGTTTTGAGAATTAAACAAATATTAATTTCCACAAAGTTTGCTGCTTCAGTGTTTTTAGATATTTTTGTCAGATGTTACTATGGATACTGAAGTATAATTACAAGCATTTCATAAGTGTCAAAGGCTTTTATTGACAATTACATGAAGTTGATGCAAAGAGTCAATATTTGCAGTGTTGACCCTTCTTTTTCAAGACCTCTGCAATCTGCCCTGGCATGCTGCCAATTAACTTCTGGGCCACATCCTGACTGGTGGCAGCCCATTCTTGTATAATCAATGCTTGGATTTTGTCAGAATTTGTGGGATGTTGTTTGTCCACCTGCCTCTTCAGGATTGATCACGAGTTCTCAATGGGATTAAGGTCTGGGGAGTTTCCTGGCCATGGACCCAAAATATTGATGTTTTGTTCCCTGAGCCACTTAGTTATCACTAGTGCTCCATCATGCTGGAAAAGACATTGTTCGTCACCAGACTGTTCCTGGATGGTTGGGAGAAGTTGCTCTCGGAGGATGTGTTGGTACCATTCTATATATATCGGGGTGGCAGGGTAGTGGTTAGAGCGTTGGACTAGTACATTTACATTTACATTTAAGTCATTTAGCAGACGCTCTTATCCAGAGCGACGTAACTGGAAGGTTGGAAGTTCAAACCCCTGAGCTGACAAGGTACAAATCTGTAGTTCTGCCCCTGAACAGGCAGTTAACCCACTGTTGCTAGGCCGTCATTGAAAATAAGAATTAGTTATTAACTGACTTGCCTAGTTAAATAAAGGTAAAATAATTAAAATATTCATGGCTGTGTTCTTAGGCAAAATTGTGAGTGAGCCCACTCCCTTGGCTGAGAAGCAACCCCACACATGAATGGTCTCAGGATGCTTTACTGTTGGCATGACACAGGACTGATGGTAGCGCTCACCTTCTCTTCTCCGGACAAGCTTTTTTCTGGATGCCCCAAAAATGACCCCAGTCCTCAGCAGTCCAATCCCTGTACCCTTTGCAGAATATCAGTCTGTCCCTGATGTTTTTCCTGGAGAGAAGTGGCTTCTTTGCTGCTCTTCTTGACATCAGGCCATCATCCAAAAGTCTTCGCCTCACTGTGCGTGCAGATGCACTCACACCTGCCTGCTGCCATTCCTGAGCAAGCTCTGTACTGGTGGTGCCCCGATCCCACAGCTGAATAAACTTTAGGAGACGGTCCTGGCGCTTGCTGGACTTTCTTGGTCGCCCTGAAGCCTTCTTCACAACAATTGAACAGCTCTCCTTGAAGTTCATGATGATCCGATAGATTTAGATTTAGGTGCAATCTTACTGGCAGCAATATCCTTGTCTGTGAAGGCCTTTTTTTGCAAAGAGAAGATGACGGCACGTGTTTCCTTGCAGGTAACCATGGTTGACAGAGGAAGAACAATGATTCCAAGCACCACCCTCCTTGTGAAGCTTCCAGGCTGTTATTCAAACTCAATTAGCATGACAGAGTGATCTCCAGCCTTGTCCTCGTCAACACTCACACCTGTGTTAACGAGAGAATCACTGACATGATGTCAGCTGGTCCTTTTGTGGCAGGGCTGAAATGCAGTGGATATGTTTTGGGGAGATTCAGTTCATTTGCATGGCAAAAAAATCTGATCAGCTATGTAAACTTTAACATTGATTTATCCTGCAATAGATGTTGTTTAATTGGTAATATACATTGTTGTCTTCTTCTAATGCCTCTTAAGGGGAAAGTCATTTAAAAGTAATTGAATGTAATCAGATTACGTTACTGAGTTCAGATAATCCAAAAGTTACACTACTGATTACAATTTTAGACAGGTAGTTAGCCAAGCAGAGCGCTAACTAGCCAAGCAGAGCATTAGCTAGCCAAGCAGAGCGCTAACTAGCCAAGCAGAGCGCTAACTAGCCAAGCAGAGCATTAGCTAGCCAAGCAGAGCGCTAACTAGCCAAGCAGAGCATTAGCTAGCCAAGCAGAGCGCTAACTAGCCAAGCAGAGCGCTAACTAGCCAAGCAGAGCATTAGTTAGCCAAGCAGAGCGCTAACTAGCCAAGCAGAGCGCTAACTAGCCAAGCAGAGCGCTAACTAGCCAAGCAGAGCATTAGCTAGCCAAGCAGAGTGCTAACTAGCCAAGCAGAGCGCTAACTAGCCAAGCAGAGCGCTAACTAGCCAAACAGAGCATTAGCTAGTCAAGCAGAGTGCTAACTAGCCAAGAGGAACGCTAACTAGCCAAGCAGAGCATTAGTTAGCCAAGCAGAGCGCTAACTAGCCAAGCAGAGCATTAGCTAGCCAAGCAGAGTGCTAACTAGCCAAGAGGAACGCTAACTAGCCAAGCAGAGCATTAGTTAGCCAAGCAGAGCGCTAACTAGCCAAGCAGAGCGCTAGCTAGTTAAAAAAACAGTCCCAAAGGGCTTGTAGAGTAGGGACGCTGTTCATTACCGAGGAGATCCCATTAATAACAGTCCCAAAGGGCTTGTAGAGTAGGGACACTGTTCATTACCGAGGAGATCCCATTAACAGTCCCAAAGGGCTTGTAGAGTAGGGACACTGTTCATTACCGAGGAGATCCCATTAACAGCCCCAAAGGGCTTGTAGAGTAGGGACACTGTTCATTACCGAGGAGATCCCATTAACAGCCCCAAAGGGCTTGTAGAGTAGGGACACTGTTCATTACCGAGGAGATCCCATTAACAGCCCCAAAGGGCTTGTAGAGTAGGGACGCTGTTCATTACCGAGGAGATCCCATTAACAGCCCCAAAGGGCTTGTAGAGTAGGGACGCTGTTCATTACCGAGGAGATCCCATTAACAGCCCCAAAGGGCTTGTAGAGTAGGGACACTGTTCATTACCGAGGAGATCCCATTAATAACAGTCCCAAAGGGCTTGTAGAGTAGGGACACTGTCCATTACCGAGGAGATCCCATTAATAACAGTCCCAAAGAGCTTGTAGAGTAGGGACACTGTCCATTACCGAGGAGATCCCATTAATAACAGTCCCAAAGAGCTTGTAGAGTAGGGACACTGTCCATTACCGATGAGATCCCATTAATAACAGTCCCAAAGGGCTTGTAGAGTAGGGACGCTGTTCATTACTGAGGAGATCCCATTAACAGCCCCAAAGGGCTTGTAGAGTAGGGACACTGTTCATTACCGAGGAGATCCCATTAACAGCCCCAAAGGGCTTGTAGAGTAGGGACACTGTTCATTACCGAGGAGATCCCATTAATAACAGTCCCAAAGGGCTTGTAGAGTAGGGACACTGTTCATTACCGAGGAGATCCCATTAATAACAGTCCCAAAGGGCTTGTAGAGTAGGGACGCTGTTCATTACCGAGGAGATCCCATTAATAACAGTCCCAAAGGGCTTGTAGAGTAGGGACACTGTTCATTACCGAGGAGATCCCATTAACAGCCCCAAAGGGCTTGTAGAGTAGGGACACTGTTCATTACCGAGGAGATCCCATTAATAACAGTCCCAAAGGGCTTGTAGAGTAGGGACACTGTTCATTACCGAGGAGATCCCATTAACAGTCCCAAAGGGCTTGTAGAGTAGGGACACTGTTCATTACCGAGGAGATCCCATTAACAGCCCCAAAGGGCTTGTAGAGTAGGGACACTGTTCATTACCGAGGAGATCCCATTAATAACAGTCCCAAAGGGCTTGTAGAGTAGGGACACTGTTCATTACCGAGGAGATCCCATTAACAGCCCCAAAGGGCTTGTAGAGTAGGGACGCTGTTCATTACCGAGGAGATCCCATTAACAGCCCCAAAGGGCTTGTAGAGTAGGGACGCTGTTCATTACCGAGGAGATCCCATTAACAGCCCCAAAGGGCTTGTAGAGTAGGGACACTGTTCATTACCGAGGAGATCCCATTAATAACAGTCCCAAAGGGCTTGTAGAGTAGGGACGCTGTTCATTACCGAGGAGATCCCATTAATAACAGTCCCAAAGGGCTTGTAGAGTAGGGACACTGTCCATTACCGAGGAGATCCCATTAACAGCCCCAAAGGGCTTGTAGAGTAGGGACACTGTTCATTACCGAGGAGATCCCATTAACAGCCCCAAAGGGCTTGTAGAGTAGGGACGCTGTTCATTACCGAGGAGATCCCAATAACAGCCCCAAAGGGCTTGTAGAGTAGGGACACTGTTCATTACCGAGGAGATCCCATTAATAACAGTCCCAAAGAGCTTGTAGAGTAGGGACACTGTTCATTACCGAGGAGATCCCATTAACAGCCCCAAAGGGCTTGTAGAGTAGGGACACTGTTCATTACCGAGGAGATCCCATTAACAGCCCCAAAGGGCTTGTAGAGTAGGGACACTGTTCATTACCGAGGAGATCCCATTAACAGCCCCAAAGGGCTTGTAGAGTAGGGACACTGTTCATTACCGAGGAGATCCCATTAACAGCCCCAAAGGGCTTGTAGAGTAGGGACACTGTTCATTACCGAGGAGATCCCATTAACAGCCCCAAAGGGCTTGTAGAGTAGGGACGCTGTTCATTACCGAGGAGATCCCATTAACAGCCCCAAAGGGCTTGTAGAGTAGGGACGCTGTTCATTACCGAGGAGATCCCATTAACAGCCCCAAAGGGCTTGTAGAGTAGGGACCATGTTCATTACCGAGGAGATCCCATTAACAGCCCCAAAGGGCTTGTAGAGTAGGGACGCTGTTCATTACCGAGGAGATCCCATTAACAGCCCCAAAGGGCTTGTAGAGTAGGGACACTGTTCATTACCGAGGAGATCCCATTAATAACAGTCCCAAAGGGCTTGTAGAGTAGGGACACTGTTCATTACCGAGGAGATCCCATTAATAACAGTCCCAAAGGGCTTGTAGAGTAGGGACACTGTTCATTACCGAGGAGATCCCATTAACAGCCCCAAAGGGCTTGTAGAGTAGGGACACTGTTCATTACCGAGGAGATCCCATTAACAGCCCCAAAGGGCTTGTAGAGTAGGGACACTGTTCATTACCGAGGAGATCCCATTAACAGCCCCAAAGGGCTTGTAGAGTAGGGACACTGTTCATTACCGAGGAGATCCCATTAACAGCCCCAAAGGGCTTGTAGAGTAGAGGGACACTGTTCATTACCGAGGAGATCCCATTAACAGCCCCAAAGGGCTTGTAGAGTAGGGACACTGTTCATTACCGAGGAGATCCCATTAACAGCCCCAAAGGGCTTGTAGAGTAGGGACGCTGTTCATTACCGAGGAGATCCCATTAACAGCCCCAAAGGGCTTGTAGAGTAGGGACACTGTTCATTACCGAGGAGATCCCATTAACAGCCCCAAAGGGCTTGTAGAGTAGGGACACTGTTCATTACCGAGGAGATCCCATTAATAACAGTCCCAAAGGGCTTGTAGAGTAGGGACACTGTTCATTACCGAGGAGATCCCATTAATAACAGTCCCAAAGGGCTTGTAGAGTAGGGACTGTTCTGTTCATTACCGAGGAGATCCCATTAATAACAGTCCCAAAGGGCTTGTAGAGTAGGGACACTGTTCATTACCGAGGAGATCCCATTAACAGCCCCAAAGGGCTTTGTAGGGAGTAGGGACACTGTTCATTACCGAGGAGATCCCATTAATAACAGTCCCAAAGGGCTTGTAGAGTAGGGACACTGTTCATTACCGAGGAGATCCCATTAACAGCCCCAAAGGGCTTGTAGAGTAGGGATGCTGTTCATTACCGAGGAGATCCCATTAACAGCCCCAAAGGGCTTGTAGAGTAGGGACGCTGTTCATTACCGAGGAGATCCCATTAACAGCCCCAAAGGGCTTGTAGAGTAGGGACCATGTTCATTACCGAGGAGATCCCATTAACAGCCCCAAAGGGCTTGTAGAGTAGGGACGCTGTTCATTACCGAGGAGATCCTGTTCATTACCGAGGAGATCCCATTAACAGCCCCAAAGGGCTTGTAGAGTAGGGACACTGTTCATTACCGAGGAGATCCCATTAACAGCCCCAAAGGGCTTGTAGAGTAGGGACACTGTTCATTACCGAGGAGATCCCATTAATAACAGTCCCAAAGGGCTTGTAGAGTAGGGACGCTGTTCATTACCGAGGAGATCCCATTAATAACAGTCCCAAAGGGCTTGTAGAGTAGGGACACTGTTCATTACCGAGGAGATCCCATTAACAGCCCCAAAGGGCTTGTAGAGTAGGGACACTGTTCATTACCGAGGAGATCCCATTAACAGCCCCAAAGGGCTTGTAGAGTAGGGACACTGTTCATTACCGAGGAGATCCCATTAACAGCCCCAAAGGGCTTGTAGAGTAGGGACACTGTTCATTACCGAGGAGATCCCATTAACAGCCCCAAAGGGCTTGTAGAGTAGGGACACTGTTCATTACCGAGGAGATCCCATTAACAGCCCCAAAGGGCTTGTAGAGTAGGGACACTGTTCATTACCGAGGAGATCCCATTAACAGCCCCAAAGGGCTTGTAGAGTAGGGACACTGTTCATTACCGAGGAGATCCCATTAACAGCCCCAAAGGGCTTGTAGAGTAGGGACACTGTTCATTACCGAGGAGATCCCATTAACAGCCCCAAAGGGCTTGTAGAGTAGGGACGCTGTTCATTACCGAGGAGATCCCATTAACAGCCCCAAAGGGCTTGTAGAGTAGGGACACTGTTCATTACCGAGGAGATCCCATTAACAGCCCCAAAGGGCTTGTAGAGTAGGGACGCTGTTCATTACCGAGGAGATCCCATTAACAGCCCCAAAGGGCTTGTAGAGTAGGGACACTGTTCATTACCGAGGAGATCCCATTAACAGTCCCAAAGGGCTTGTAGAGTAGGGACACTGTTCATTACCGAGGAGATCCCATTAACAGCCCCAAAGGGCTTGTAGAGTAGGGACACTGTTCATTACCGAGGAGATAACAGCCCCATTAATAGGAGATCCCATTAATAGGGACAGTCCCAGTCCATTAACAACCCCAAAAGGGCTTGTAGAGTCCCAAAGGGCTTGTAGAGTAGGGACGCTGTTCATTACCGAGGAGATCCCATTAATAACAGTCCCAAAGGGCTTGTAGAGTAGGGACACTGTTCATTACCGAGGAGATCCCATTAATAACAGTCCCAAAGGGCTTGTAGAGTAGGGACACTGTTCATTACCGAGGAGATCCCATTAACAGCCCCAAAGGGCTTGTAGAGTAGGGACACTGTTCATTACCGAGGAGATCCCATTAACAGCCCCAAAGGGCTTGTAGAGTAGGGACACTGTTCATTACCGAGGAGATCCCATTAACAGCCCCAAAGGGCTTGTAGAGTAGGGACACTGTTCATTACCGAGGAGATCCCAATAACAGCCCCAAAGGGCTTGTAGAGTAGGGACACTGTTCATTACCGAGGAGATCCCATTAACAGCCCCAAAGGGCTTGTAGAGTAGGGACACTGTTCATTACCGAGGAGATCCCATTAACAGCCCCAAAGGGCTTGTAGAGTAGGGACACTGTTCATTACCGAGGAGATCCCATTAATAACAGTAACAGCCCCAAAGGGCTTGTAGAGTAGGGACACTGTTCATTACCGAGGAGATCCCATTAACAGCCCCAAAGGGCTTGTAGAGTAGGGACGCTGTTCATTACCGAGGAGATCCCATTAACAGCCCCAAAGGGCTGTTTGATCCCATTAACAGCCCCAAAGGGCTTGAGTAGGGACACTGTTCATTACCGAGGAGATCCCATTAACAGCCCCAAAGGGCTTGTAGAGTAGGGACACTGTTCATTACCGAGGAGATCCCATTAACAGCCCCAAAGGGCTTGTAGAGTAGGGACACTGTTCATTACCGAGGAGATCCCATTAACAGCCCCAAAGGGCTTGTAGAGTAGGGACGCTGTTCATTACCGAGGAGATCCCATTAACAGCCCCAAAGGGCTTGTAGAGTAGGGACGCTGTTCATTACCGAGGAGATCCCATTAACAGCCCCAAAGGGCTTGTAGAGTAGGGACACTGTTCATTACCGAGGAGATCCCATTAATAACAGTCCCAAAGGGCTTCCCACCGAGGAGATCCCATTAACAGCCCCAAAGGGCTTGTAGAGTAGGGACACTGTTCTTGTAACAGCCCCAAAGTAGGGACACTGTTCATTACCGAGGAGATCCCATTAATAACAGTCCCAAAGGGCTTGTAGAGTAGGGACACTGTTCATTACCGAGGAGATCCCATTAACAGCCCCAAAGGGCTTGTAGAGTAGGGACACTGTTCATTACCGAGGAGATCCCATTAACAGCCCCAAAGGGCTTGTAGAGTAGGGACACTGTTCATTACCGAGGAGATCCCATTAACAGCCCCAAAGGGCTTGTAGAGTAGGGACACTGTTCATTACCGAGGAGATCCCATTAACAGCCCCAAAGGGCTTGTAGAGTAGGGACACTGTTCATTACCGAGGAGATCCCATTAACAGCCCCAAAGGGCTTGTAGAGTAGGGACACTGTTCATTACCGAGGAGATCCCATTAACAGCCCCAAAGGGCTTGTAGAGTAGGGACACTGTTCATTACCGAGGAGATCCCATTAACAGCCCCAAAGGGCTTGTAGAGTAGGGACGCTGTTCATTACCGAGGAGATCCCATTAACAGCCCCAAAGGGCTTGTAGAGTAGGGACACTGTTCATTACCGAGGAGATCCCATTAATAACAGTCCCAAAGGGCTTGTAGAGTAGGGACACTGTTCATTACCGAGGAGATCCCATTAACAGCCCCAAAGGGCTTGTAGAGTAGGGACACTGTTCATTACCGAGGAGATCCCATTAACAGCCCCAAAGGGCTTGTAGAGTAGGGACACTGTTCATTACCGAGGAGATCCCATTAACTGTTCAACAGTCCCAAAGCCCCAAAGGGCTTGTAGAGTAGGGACACTGTTCATTACCGAGGAGATCCCATTAACAGCCCCAAAGGGCTTGTAGAGTAGGGACACTGTTCATTACCGAGGAGATCCCATTAACAGCCCCAAAGGGCTTGTAGAGTAGGGACACTGTTCATTACCGAGGAGATCCCATTAACAGCCCCAAAGGGCTTGTAGAGTAGGGACACTGTTCAACAGCCCCAAAGGGCTTGTAGAGTAGGGACACTGTTCATTACCGAGGAGATCCCATAACAGCCCCATTAACAGCCCCAAAGGGCTTGTAGAGTAGGGACACTGTTCATTACCGAGGAGATCCCATTAACAGCCCCAAAGGGCTTGTAGAGTAGGGACACTGTTCATTACCGAGGAGATCCCATTAACAGCCCCAAAGGGCTTGATCCATTAACAGAGTAGGGACACTGTTCATTACCGAGGAGATCCCATTAACAGCCCCAAAGGGCTTGTAGAGTAGGGACACTGTTCATTACCGAGGAGATCCCATTAACAGCCCCAAAGGGCTTGTAGAGTAGGGACACTGTTCATTACCGAGGAGATCCCATTAACAGCCCCAAAGGGCTTGTAGAGTAGGGACACTGTTCATTACCGAGGAGATCCCATTAATAACAGTCCCAAAGAGCTTGTAGAGTAGGGACACTGTTCATTACCGAGGAGATCCCATTAACAGCCCCAAAGGGCTTGTAGAGTAGGGACACTGTTCATTACCGAGGAGATCCCATTAACAGCCCCAAAGGGCTTGTAGAGTAGGGACACTGTTCATTACCGAGGAGATCCCATTAACAGCCCCAAAGGGCTTGTAGAGTAGGGACACTGTTCATTACCGAGGAGATCCCATTAACAGCCCCAAAGGGCTTGTAGAGTAGGGACACTGTTCATTACCGAGGAGATCCCATTAATAACAGTCCCAAAGGGCTTGTAGAGTAGGGACACTGTTCATTACCGAGGAGATCCCATTAACAGCCCCAAAGGGCTTGTAGAGTAGGGACACTGTTCATTACCGAGGAGATCCCATTAACAGCCCCAAAGGGCTTGTAGAGTAGGGACACTGTTCATTACCGAGGAGATAACAGCCCCAAAGGGCTTGTAGAGTAGGGACATTAACAGCCCCAAAGGGCTTGTAGAGTAGGGACACTGTTCATTACCGAGGAGATCCCATTAATAACAGTCCCAAAGCCCCAAAGGGCTTGTAGAGTAGGGACACTGTTCATTACCGAGGAGATCCCATTAACAGCCCCAAAGGGCTTGTAGAGTAGGGACACTGTTCATTACCGAGGAGATCCCATTAACAGCCCCAAAGGGCTTGTAGAGTAGGGACACTGTTCATTACCGAGGAGATCCCATTAACAGCCCCAAAGGGCTTGTAGTAGGGACACTGTTCATTACCGAGGAGGACACTGTTCATTACCGAGGAGATCCCATTAACAGCCCCAAAGGGCTTGTAGAGTAGGGACACTGTTCATTACCGAGGAGATCCCATTAACAGCCCCAAAGGGCTTGTAGAGTAGGGACACTGTTCATTACCGAGGAGATCCCATTAACAGCCCCAAAGGGCTTGTAGAGTAGGGACACTGTTCATTACCGAGGAGATCCCATTAACAGCCCCAAAGGGCTTGTAGAGTAGGGACACTGTTCATTACCGAGGAGATCCCATTAACAGCCCCAAAGGGCTTGTAGAGTAGGGACACTGTTCATTACCGAGGAGATCCATTAACAGCCCCAAAGGGCTTGTAGAGTAGGGACACTGTTCATTAAGGAGATCCCATTAAGGGCAGGGACACTGTTCCCATTAATAACAAAGGGCTTGTAGAGTAGGGACACTGTTCATTACCGAGGAGATCCCATTAATAACAGATCCCAAAGGGCTTGTAGAGTAGGGACACTGTTCATTACCGAGGAGATCCCATTAATAACAGTCCCAAAGGGCTTGTAGAGTAGGGACACTGTTCATTACCGAGGAGATCCCATTAACAGTCCCAAAGGGCTTGTAGAGTAGGGACACTGTTCATTACCGAGGAGATCCCATTATTAACAGCCCCAAAGGGCTTGTAGAGTAGGGACACTGTTCATTACCGAGGAGATCCCATTAACAGCCCCAAAGGGCTTGTAGAGTAGGGACACTGTTCATTACCGAGGAGATCCCATTAACAGTTCCCAAGATCTCATTAACAGCCCCAAAGGGCTTGTAGAGTAGGGACACTGTTCATTACCGAGGAGATCCCATTAACAGCCCCAAAGGGCTTGTAGAGTAGGGACACTGTTCATTACCGAGGAGATCCCATTAACAGCCCCAAAGGGCTTGTAGAGTAGGGACACTGTTCATTACCGAGGAGATCCCATTAACAGCCCCAAAGGGCTTGTAGAGTAGGGACACTGTTCATTACCGAGGAGATCCCATTAACAGCCCCAAAGGGCTTGTAACAGAGTAGGACACTGTTCATTACCGAGGGGACACTGTTCATTACCGAGGAGATCCCATTAACAGCCCCAAAGGGCTTGTAGAGTAGGGACACTGTTCATTACCGAGGAGATCCCATTAATAACAGTCCCAAAGGGCTTGTAGAGTAGGGACACTGTTCATTACCGAGGAGATCCCATTAACAGCCCCAAAGGGCTTGTAGAGTAGGGACACTGTTCATTACCGAGGAGATCCCATAACAGTCCCAAAGGGCTTGTAGAGTAGGGACAGTCGAGGAGATCCCATTAACAGCCCCAAAGGGCTTGTAGAGTAGGGACACTGTTCATTACCGAGGAGATCCCATTAACAGCCCCAAAGGGCTTGTAGAGTAGGGACACTGTTCATTACCGAGGAGATCCCATTAACAGCCCCAAAGGGCTTGTAGAGTAGGGACACTGTTCATTACCGAGGAGATCCCATTAACAGCCCCAAAGGGCTTGTAGAGTAGGGACACTGTTCATTACCGAGGAGATCCCATTAACAGCCCCAAAGGGCTTGTAGAGTAGGGACACTGTTCATTACCGAGGAGATCCCATTAACAGCCCCAAAGGGCTTGTAGAGTAGGGACACTGTTCATTACCGAGGAGATCCCATTAACAGCCCCAAAGGGCTTGTAGAGTAGGGACACTGTTCATTACCGAGGAGATCCCATTAACAGCCCCAAAGGGCTTGTAGAGTAGGGACACTGTTCATTAGCCCCAAAGGGCTTGTAGAGTAGGGACTGGAGGAGATCCCATTAACAGCCCCAAAGGGCTTGTAGAGTAGGGACACTGTTCATTACCGAGGAGATCCCATTAACAGCCCCAAAGGGCTTGTAGAGTAGGGACACTGTTCATTACCGAGGAGATCCCATTAACAGCCCCAAAGGGCTTGTAGAGTAGGGACACTGTTCATTACCGAGGAGATCCCATTAACAGCCCCAAAGGGCTTGTAGAGTAGGGACAACAGTTCATTAACAGCCCCAAGATCCATTAACAGTCCCAAAGGGCTTGTAGAGTAGGGACACTGTTCATTACCGAGGAGATCCCATTAATAACAGTCCCAAAGGGCTTGTAGAGTAGGGACACTGTTCATTACCGAGGAGATCCCATTAATAACAGTCCCAAAGGGCTTGTAGAGTAGGGACACTGTTCATTACCGAGGAGATCCCATTAACAGCCCCAAAGGGCTTGTAGAGTAGGGACACTGTTCATTACCGAGGAGATCCCATTAATAACAGTCCCAAAGGGCTTGTAGAGTAGGGACACTGTTCATTACCGAGGAGATCCCATTAATAACAGTCCCAAAGGGCTTGTAGAGTAGGGACCTGTTCATTAATAGATCCCATTAATAACAGTCCCAAAGGGCTTGTAGAGTAGGGACACTGTTCATTACCGAGGAGATCCCATTAACAGCCCCAAAGGGCTTGTAGAGTAGGGACACTGTTCATTACCGAGGAGATCCCATTAACAGCCCCAAAGGGCTTGTAGAGTAGGGACACTGTTCATTACCGAGGA